>NC_081347.1:55180442-55328815 GCF_029784015.1 Lycium ferocissimum
TTCCCCAAAATGTCATATCGTATTCATAGCATGAACATCGTGAGAATATCGTATCATAGGCTTTAGAATCTCGGACTTAGGTTCATCATTACCTTTATCGTATTCGTACTCATAACATATCTCTTATTTTTAACTCATAAGAAGCTCTTTATCAACATAGACCCATAGTTCATGGAATATAAGGAAGTCACGGAGGAATAGGAGAATTCATGTCATAGGTATCATGCCTTAGAAAAGAAGGGACTAGCCTTACATACCTTGTATCTCTCGACTCACTATTTTACTTGCGTTATCTACAACTCGCAATTCTACCTTGATAAGTCATACTAGCATTAGATAATCGATAACATAAGTATATTTGAACTAAAGCTAATGAAAATTAGGCAATATCTCCTTAGTTTCTACAACTTTCTCCATATCATATAACAACTCCCAACATTTATAAGAACGTTCATAATCTCATAATCCACAATCTTAATCAACCATACATCATTCAATTCTCCTACTCCCGTTTCAAGAGACATCCGTAGTAACCATGGTCATAATGCAATATTGCATTCATCCTCCTGTAATGTTTCTCCCCGTATTTCTTAATATCATTTATAACAGATTACTGCTCATAATACGTCCAAGAGTCATGATTCATGTCAACTCTTATTCGGTAATACCATTGATTCTACATTTAAGCTCCATATTCTATCTTCTAAATCTAAGTCTTGACCCTTCAATATTCTCAATAATAGGAAATAAACATAAAAACTCACCTTAAGCACTTGGGAACAAGCCTTGAGTCACTCTACTCCGTTAGAATGAAATCCTATCTTGCGTACCAAAGGAACTCTTGCTCTCCAAACCACAATAGCTTCCTAGTATATGAATCTCTTAAATCTTGGCTTTTGATCTTAATTTCTTGGTATAAATTGTTGTAGAAATAGAGAGAGGGTTTTAGAGAGGTATAGAGTCTGTTTTTGGAGAAATAATGAAATAAAATCGTGGGAGCTTATATTTATACCCAGGGCTGGAAACTTCCAGATCGGTGGGTCGACGTGCAGGGTCGACGACGGCCAGTAGACATGCGCCGTCGTCTCTCCGCCTGAGACGTCTGATTGCAGAACCTCATCGACGGTGCCAGGCGACGGCTCGTCGACGTGTCGACAGTCTGTCCCTTGGGCCGTCGACGTGGACTTGTTTCAGTAGTTTTCTAAACTACTCCGCCCTGCTCCGATTTAATTCGTTTCACTTCTAATTCCTTCATGATGTCAAGAATACATACTTATACTCCTGTACACGTGCAAGGTAAAATGTCTTGCGACTAAAGCTCTGGTGCGGACTACCGTCCCGAAGGTGTATGCCACCAATTTAGCCAAAATCTCCTTGCACTAAAACGGGAGATGTAACACCTTGACATGGATAGTATTGACTGATCATGTTTCATATTGGGTGTTGAACTAGAAATACGTTGAGATTCATCTTGTGATTAGGTGTATATATATATATATATATAAAAGGCACATTTGACAGGGGATGAGGATGTGGCCTAGTTTAAGGCTCATTTGAGGGGGGGGGGGGGGGGGGGTGAGGATTTGGCTTAGTTATGGGCTCGTGATCCAAGGTCAGTTTCGAAGCGAGTGGTACATGGACATCATGGGTCCCTTGTTATGGTTCGCATTTTACGCGGGTGCATAAAAGCTACTATGAACTTGTTGGTGCTCTTTCAGACTTATTTTGGAAAAGAGTCGCCACCTAATTTTTAAGAAATTAGGAAAACCAGTGGTGAAGGGTTTATTCAAATACAGTGAAAAATTCTTTGTAATCCAGTGTTCTAGGTAAGGGTTCTGGTGATTCCCCGGGAAAGGTGTTAGGCACCCCAGTATTAAGGATCCGTAGAATACGGTTGACCTTCGAGCTTCAATGTGTGATTATGTATGAACTGCTTATGTTTTGTTTAGTTTCCCGTATAAAAAAACTGTCATGGCATAACATTTTGGCTTTAAAAGAATTAAAGAATTTCCCTTTAAATAAGGGTAGTTTAAGTTCGGATTAAAAACATTCGTGATAAAATAATATTGTCCTTTTACTCAGAAGGATAATATACTGGGCATATCCCATCAATAACTGATGCCATGTGTTTGTTTTGTAAGAATATACATACATACATATATATATATATATATATATATATATATATGTATAGACTTTTATTAATTCATACGTTATCCACGTTTTATCTCTTTGGTCAACCATATCGTCAGAACTATTTTCCTAGACTCGGACCCTAAAGGAAATTCCATTTATTCGAATTCGTTAAGTTGGTCTAGCCCAAATGTTTCTTTACTTTCTTTTCTTAAGCTTTCTCAAATTATAAAATATACTTTTAATTTGATTATCTTTGAACATGTCGTTAAAAGTATATTTTATAAGGGTTTCAATATCTATACCAAAACATTTATAACAAAAAAACACGTTCATATAAGATGAATGTAAACGTATAAAATAGGCATGTTTTATACAAAGTAAAGAGAGGGAAGAAAACTTAGCTCTGTAGGCCTTAGGCCCAAATCCCGTACTCTTGTAGTCCTTCGTCCCAAGCTCTAAATGTTTGATCCTTTTACTTCGTCCTTAAGACTTGCTCTCCGCGCTTGTTTTTTGGTACCTTGCACAATGAAAAGGAAAGTAGTTAGTCAAAATGACACGCCATCCCATAGGGTGACGTTTAGGAACATAAAATATAATATCCCTCGGAATCGTATCAAACTTTGAGTGCTTTGATTACGGAGGCTCAGACTCATGGTTTCGAATATGGCAAAAGAGCCAGGATGATGTCGCGGCTGCAAACTAGTGACCATTCTAGTTGCCTTGCCAGGCGCATATCGGTTCCTACCTCGTGATATCAATGCGAGATCATCCTTGCCAAAATCGAGGGATAACCTTTCCGGACTAAGCATGGCCTCAAAAATCATTTTTTCATTGGCCCTAGTGTAGTATCAAATTCTAATCAGTGGACTTTCCCAATGTAGTAATCTGTTCCTTTTTAAGAACATAGCAGCAGCTGCTGCTTTACTTTCATCAAATATGGCATCTGTTCTTTCTGAATAAGGGGGAAACAACGTACCAAAAAGAAGTATAGTAGCAGCTTATTTTGCCCAAAAGTATAGCGGCATTTTATTTTCTTTTTTCCATTCGAATATAGCAGCTTCCCACAAGCAATATATCATATGCCCAATAGCAGTAGTTGTTTAAGATGGATCAACTGTAGCAAACCAAACTCAAGGAACAACATGTTCTCAAACTCAAAGTGAAAGAAGCACAACAAGTGACAAGAACCAATTTAACCAGCTCAGCACAACAGTCTCACACAGTAGCAAGGGTATCAGAATGTGTAGCATTAATTGTGTATAGCAGTTCAAGTGTCAAAGCACAATACTTGAGGATTTTGCAAGTGCAGCAAATGACAAGATACTACAAACTAGGTAGCACAGCAAACGCAACAATGATGAATAACAACAGTTTACCTCAAAGGCAGTGGACAACTTTACCCCAAATTATAGCAGCTCATGATGTAATGTTTGTCCTCATCAAAGGCACAAAAGTTAAGCACAACAATTGGCACAGTGTTTTCAGCCAAATGTGCAGCAGCTTAATTGCAACAATGGCACTTCAAACTTCAGCCAAGGACATAGCAGTTTCGTCAAGGTAACAACTCAGAGAAACAGCAGCGACAAGCAGCATCTCATCGCATAATGGACAACAATACAACTCAAGCATGTAGCAGTCCCAATGTGCAGCAATTTATATAAGAGAGCAGGCTATTCTTTAGGAGAAACAACCCACAAATGCAATGGCTAGCAGAGTTCTCAAAAATAGCAACAATAGATCAACAAAACAAGTAAAGTATTACAGAGGTGCAGCAGTTTGCAAAGTACAGGGACAATGCATTGTAGTAGAAGTGGCTTCAAAAGATGTAGCAGAAACTTAGCTCAAAGCACAACAAGCAGACAACAACAAACTTATTCAAACTCAACCTCCTTTGCAAGGACTCACAAGTACAGCAGAAACTCAACTTTGGCAGCATTTCATGGACAATTGGGATTTGGGAGAAGTCCCCCAAGTTATGCAAACAAAAGAGAGAATGAAAAATAAGTATCAAGAAAATACAGGCTTAGAAGACTATTAACAAGAGAGCATGCTGTATTTTGACATGCTAAAGGATTAATGTAACAAACAAAGACTGAGGCTAAGGTTTCAAAAGTGGATGAGCCTATAACAAAAAAAAAAAGAATCCCAAGACAGATTGTATAATACTCATTTAGCTTTAAAATAAGAGCTTATTAACGGATCTTCAAACATTTCATTCAGGACTATTAATGAAGAACAGCCAAATAAGCACATACTACAATTCATGAGCCAAAGCAAATGTACTTAGCCATTTTAGTTTTATATGAACAACTTTTTAAGGTTTGTATGCCCAAACAGTGACTTCTTACTCTAGGCTTAGCTAAACTGATGCAAACAGGGGGTTCTGATAGTGAACCTGTTATATTTCTAAATATGAACACAAGCATATATCAACAATGATCTATTCTTTCAAACTATCATGTAAACTACCTTCATCTTCCCTTTACAACAAGATGTGCAGTCAAATAGAGGGAGACAAAATAACTGGAACTCACCAAGTAGGAACAGATTTTATCACACAATATTAAGCTCAAAGGGTAGAACAACAAACTTGAAACAACATTGACAATCTGAAGCACTTTGCAGATATAAGAAGGAATAGATTAGTCAAAGAAGACTAGCTAACCAAATTTATTGAAGCCCAAAAGTGATTCTTCTAATAAGAACATGTTCTTTCCAAATTTGAACATTGAAGCTTTACCAGGGTGATGACTGGAACTTACTTCCAATGACAGAATAGAACTTAAGAGAACAAAGTTGAAATTACACTCAAGGATCACTGATTTGAACTAGAAAGGATAGATTCCAAAAGGGCAATAGAGTTTATAACTGGTGTCTTGAGGGGTTTTGAGATTCTTAACACACGTCAGGGATAATACCTAGTCTTGATCAGAACATTTCTATCTTTGCTATTACTCTAGAAAATCATTCATAATAAAGTGAACAACCTATTTCTAGACATGTTTAGAGATAGATAAATCGAAACATGAGCTTTACTAGTTTCCCTCTTTAGGATAGAGAATGGACAGCAATGGGGGTTTTTAACACCTAGGATCTATGCACCTAAGCACGTAACTTATCTATCAAATACACAGCAACAACAAACTCCTCAGAAAGAAACAGAGTCAAGCACAACTTTATTTCACAAATTTGAATCATACATGAGTCTAATAACTGAAGAGATGAGTAGAGCTAAGTGCAACATCAAACAAACTCAACATTTTAAAGAAAAAAATAAAAGTAAACTTAAAACTGATCATGAATCATCAGACTAAACCACCACACTTTCAAAGACAAGATATAAAAAGGGGGTTACCGCCATCCATATTCCAATGCCATACAAGATCCAAAGGTTTCTGAACCTCGGCAAGGTAGGCTATTAGAGGAGGTTAAACCAATCCCTAAGCTTGCCTTTGTTTATCATTTAAGATCCAGATTCAGTTTTAGAAAATATACATGTAATAGGAGATGTTAAGTGTCAATAAAAGATGTTCCCTCAATCTTTCTCTTAGAATCATATAGTCATTCCAACCAGAACAAGCAGTAACAGCAGCTGGCTAAAGAAAAAGGAAATCACAGTAATAATATTCATGAAATTCCTAACTAGTTCCAGGACCAGCATTTTAAATTAAAGGAAAGGTCAATTTTCTTAAACTATTAGTCCAGCAGTTCTCAGAAGAAATCATCACTTTAAACAAAGTTAACCATCTTACAAAATCACACTAATTTGCATCCTGTTTTGTCCTAAATAGCACAGTGAAAAGAGATTTGCTATAGATTTGGAAAACTATTGGAACTCAACAATATTCAGAGAACATCTCCAGCAATTATTAAGGTCTAGATGGCACCTAATCTCACTAGAACAACTGAATTTGGACAGTTTTGATAAGCCAGTTATGTTTTAAAAGAATTATTTGCATATAGACAACATAAAGAGGAATCAGTAGTTTGTGAAGCTCATTGGGGAAGACACACCACTGGAATCTTAATAGCACATCATAGTGAACACAAAGCTTAAAAAAGGGATAATTTATACTTCAAACTAAATCCAAACAATAGCCATTGATATTATGTAACGACCCTCCCGGTCGTTATGAAAAAATGTAGGATCGCCCTACTAAATAGAACATTCCTAAGGGTAGAATAAGCTAATAGAAACTCGATCGTATAAGTCCAAGAACTAAAAACTTGGCTTGTTTGTGTTTGTTGTTTGATTGTGTCAAGTCCATCGGGGAATGACATAGGAAATTAGAACTCCATTGGGAATTTCGAGGCCACAAGTGAGTCTGTATGGCATTTTTATGTCCATATGCATGTTTTGTTTGTATTTGTGAGGCCTCGGATGAAATGTTGGGTGGTAGAGTGAAAAACTGGGAAAAATTGCGAGCTTACTGCCTCAGAGGTACCTCTGCGGTGGGGTAGGTACTGCTATGGCAGAACCATTATAGCGGTGAGCCCTCGCTGCAATCGGTCAGTTGGGTTCCATTTTGTCCGCTGTGGCGGGCACTGGACTGCTATGGCAATGTCGCTATAGCGGGGTCAGGCTCGCCATGGCAGAGGTCAGGATTAGCGTGATCCTCTATAGCGAGCACTTAGCCACTATAACAAGGCCACCGCAGCGGCATAACGACCACTATAGCGGTCGACGGAAAATAGTAGCCAGGTTTTAAACACTTAGTTTCGAATTTTTTATTCTTAAATCTCCAAAACTGTTCCCCACATGCACCTACGGCGAATTTCCAAGCTAGGGTAAGAATATTCTTGAGAGGTAAGTCTCAACCATACCTTTCAATCATTACGTTATCATCTTCATGATTATCATCCCTTTTATGGGTCTCTAATGGTGAATTAGTAATAGTAACTCTAGAACCTAATAGACCTTTTATGATTGATGGGTTATGATTGTTATCATGTGTTTATCATCTAATGGCTTGGGTTAACTCCTCTTAATCAAGAATTGAACCATTAGGGCTATGAAGTAAGTGAATTGAGACTTAGGGTTTCATAAAAATAATAGCTTGACCTTGGAAACTACTTGAAATTGATGTTTTGATTAGATATCTTTATAAATTGATGATTGGTGGTTACTAAGGCCCTTGTTAGGTTGTTTTACACCTAGAAATCATTCACCCATGGGAATAGGGCTAATAGGACGGGTGTTCTTGAATTGATTTTGTGACTAGAGTAATTATGACTCATTGGGCATTCTAATTTCTAGATTTTGTGTGTTTCGAGGCTTTACGGAAGGGAAAAGCTGTAGCGGAGTGATTCACATTGTTCCAGCGCTTCGTTTGAGGTAGGTTACCCTCTACTTGAGTTAGACTTTGATTAGTTGATTTTATGTGTTGTGAATTCGATAGGAGAAAGCATGACTAGTCTTCAAACATGATGTGTGTGTGGTTGAACTCCTATATGAAATTGATTGAGTGACTGTGTGGGCTTCGTGCCACTATTCATTATGTTGAACTTACATTTTAATGTTGTTGTGATGAGAATTTAATATTATCTTCTCGTTGAAATTGTGATACAAAATGGTGATTCGAGTATTGAAAACAAGAGGACAAGAAATACTAGTGTGTGTGTGTATATATATATATATATAAAAGGCACATTGATCGAGGTGAGGATATGATCTAGATTATGGGCTCGTGATCCGAGGTTCGTTCTGAAAATGAGTAGTACATAATGTGGACCGCGTCCGAGGTTCTTTTCGGAGTGGAGTATTTATGGCTCGGGTCCGATAAGTATTCAGAGCGAGTTATACATAGACACCATGGGTCCCCTGTAGGTCATGACTATTGAGTAATGACATAAGTTAGCATGTATGTAAAGCGAGTATATGGTTAGTGTTGGTAGACTTGTTCCCGTTATTGTTTCTGTTGATTTGATTCTTGATATCATTGCGTGACTTGATTCTTAATATCCTTGGTTGACGTTTTGTTGGATTATTGATTTCGTATTTTTGGCTGGTTTGTCTATTTTGTTGATTTTATGATGTATGCATGATACTAATCTTAGTCGGCCTTTGATAGCTCTTTGGTACATAGTGTTTGTACTGATACTACCTTCTTTGCAATCTTTGAGTGCAGATTGTGATCCAGAGACTACTACCCGACCTCATATCTAGCGTTGAGGCCGTTGCTGACAGATTTAGGGTGAGCTTCTATCCATGCCAGACCTCCCGAAGATCTTCTTTTATGATGACTATTTCTATTCCAGACATTGTTGGTTATTTATTTAGATAAATTATATTCCTTAGACATGTTTTAGATTAGAGTCCTTGTATGGTGACTTTCGGATTTTGGGGTTTATAATAGTTAGAACTTCCGCATTTACTTCATTATTATACGGCATGACTTAATTTGATTTTCTGGTGCTTGAATGGCTAGTAACTGGTTGAATTAGTTAATATAAAAATGGACTTGAATGAATAGATGACTTACGTGTTGGTTCGCCAACTAGGAGTTAGTGTGGGTACTAGTCATGGCGGGTTGGGTAGTGACAGAGTTAATATCAAAGCTTTAAGTTTGTTGATCTCGTCGTACAAGAACATGTCTAGTAGAGTCTTGCGGATCGGTACGAAGACGTCTGTACTTATCTTCGAGAGGCTACCGGACACTAGGAAAATTCCCTTTTCTTTCTTTCGTGCTATTTGATTCCAATTAATATCTGGATGATTCAAATTGGTATCTGACTATCCTTCATTCTCTCGCAGATGGCGAGAACACGCGCGGGGGTAGCCAGAGGCAGAGGTGGAGGCAGAGGAGCCGGTAGAGGGGCGACACTGGCTGGGGGCAGAGTCCCAGTAGATCCGAGCCTCCAGTGGCTCCTGATGAGGCCGCGGGAGATGCAGCCGCGCCCATCTCGGCCCGGCGGCGATGCCCGGTTCGCCGGGGATGCGGTTGCTCTGGTATGCCGGATGCGATGGCGCGAGTGCGGGTGGTTGCATGGGCTAGCACAGGCTAGTGCTATACCAGCAGTTCCAGTAGGTAGGGGCACAGGGATAGCAGCTCCAGGTACGGATAGAGTTCAAGCTCCGGGGGTTCAGCATGCTGCAGCAGTGGCACCTCGCTTGGATGAAGTTTCGAGTTTTGAGGCTTTTTCGAGGCCAGTTGCAGGGCCGGTAATGACTGATGAGGAGCATGATTTGTTTTTGAGGTTTACTAAAATGAAGCCTCCGGTATTCTATGGTACTGAGTTAGAGGATGCGTACGAGTTCATCATAGATTTTCATGAGAGGCTCCATAAGATGGGGGCTGTGAAAAAGTACGGTGTGGAGTTTGTGACCTTCCGGTTCTTAGGTGATGCCAGAAGTTATGGTGGAGGGCATATGTGGGTGCGAGCTAGGTTGGGTCTCTCTTGATTGACTTAGGCTTAGTTACATTCAGTGTTCCTAGATAAGTATGTCCGGCGTACTCTGAGGGACAAAAGGAAAGATGAGTTTGCTAATATTGATCAGGGGAACTCGTCTGTTGCTGTTTATGAGTCCCGTTTCCATTTTTTGTCTCGATATGCTCTTCAGTTGCTGCCTACTGAGGAGGAGAGGATCAGGCGTTTCGTAAAGGGATTGAACACTGGACTTTAGCTATCAGCTTTTCAGCTTGTAGCAACTGGCGTTTCATTCCAGGAGGTAGTGGAGCACGTCTGTGTTATTGAGGGGATCAAACGACGGTCATACAAACGGAGTAGAAAAAGCCGAAGGGGTGGGAATTTCGTCACTCCTTCGCCGAGGGTCGAGTTCACGGGTGTATTCGGGACGTCGGTTCGATCGCGATGCAAGTGTCTGCGGGGCCCGTCGGGGCCGATTATCGATCTTCAAGTCGGCATAGGGGTTATCTTGCTTCGTCGACTTCGTCGGTCGGCGACCTACGGCCCGGATTGTGCATGTTACGAGTGCGGTGAGGTAGGGCATATTAAGACAGGGTGGACAGGGGACTCAGTATCAGGCTCCCCGAGCTCCATTTGCACTAGATAGAATAGGTAAAAACAGTGCACCGGGAGGGCAGGGCAGCCACACCGTGGGTAGGGGTGGCGCTCAACCTAACCGAGGCTGTTCTCAGGCAGGCAGAGGCGGACAACAGCCCAACAGGGGCGGGGCTCAAACTGGACAGGGTAATCGCGGTGGTTCACAGGCTATAGGAGGGAGCGATCATTTGTATGCTTTCCCAGGTAGACACGGCTGAGGCCTCCAATGCTGTCATCACAGGTACTATATAATTTTATGACTGGATGACTTCTATTTTATTTGATCCGGGCTTTACTTTTTCTTAGTGTCTACATATTTTGTTGTGGGTTTGGATATGATGTGTGATACTGTTGATACCCCTATTCATTTATCTACTCCGGTTGGGGATTCGGTGGTGGTGCGATAAGTCTACCCTTCTTGTACGATTACATTTATGGGGTATAGTACTTGGGCAGATTTGAGATCCTAGATACGGTAGATTTCGATGTCATTTTGGGCATGAGTTGGTTGTCCCCGCATTATGCCATTCTTGATTGTCACTCGAAGACTGTTACCTTAGCTTTGCCCAAGGTACCTAGATTTGAGTGGAAGGGTAACCTTAGTCCCCTCCTTAAAAGTCATATTTTTTTCGTGCTAGGAAGCTAGTGGAGAAAGATTGTCTAGCTTATTTAGCTCGTATCGTAACACCGGTGCGGATACTCCATCATTGATTCTGTTCTAGTAGTACGTGAGTTTGCGGATGTGTTCCCGCGGACTTGCCAGGTATGCCACCTGACCGTGATATTGATTTTTGAATTGATTTAGACTCAGGGACTCGTCCTATCTCTATTCCACCTTATAGGATGGCGCCAGCAGAACTCAAGAAATTGAAAGAGCAGTTGCAAGATCTTTTGAGTAAGGGGTTTATTCGCCCGAGTGCCTCTCCTTGGGGTGCTCCTGTATTGTTTGTTAAAAAGAAGGATGGGTCTATGCGTATGAGTATTGATTACCGTCAGTTAAATAAGGTAACTGTCCGAAACAAGTATCCCATTCCCCGTATTGATGACTTGTTTGATCAGTTACAGGGAGCTTCTGTGTTCTCTAAAATTGACTTAAGGTCAAGGTATCACCAGTTGAAGATTCGGGCAGAGGATGTTCCTAAAATAGCTTTCAGGACCAGGTATGTACACTATGAGTTCTTGGTTATGTCTTTTGGACTTACTAATTCCACAGCTGTGTTCATGGATTTGATGAACAATGTTTTTAAGCCTTTTTCTAGACTCCTTTGTAATAGTGTTCATTGTTGATAGGGATGTTCGCAAGTTGAGGTCCAAGAAAATAGCCTCCGTGAAAGTTCAGTGAAAGAATCGCCCAGTTGAGGAAGCTACTTGGGAAACAAAATCTGATATGCATAGAAAGTATCCTCAGCTTTTCGCTGAGTCAGGTAAATTTCCTAGATTCCTCATCCTTGTCCGTTCGGGGACGAACAGTGTTTTAATTGGTATCTGGTGTAACGACCCTCCCGGTCATTATGAAAAAATGTAGGATCGCCCCACCAAATAGAACCTTCCCAAGGGTAGAATGAGCTAATAGAAACTCGATCGTATAAGTCTAAGAACTGAAAACTTAGCTTGTTTGTGTTTGTTGTTTGATTGTGTCGAGTCCATCGGGAGGTGACGTAGGAAATTAAAACTTCGTTGGGAATTTCGAGGCCACAGGTGAGTCTGTATAGTGTTTTTATGGCTATATGCATGTTTTGTTTGTGTTTGTGAGACCTCAGATGAAATGTTGGGTCGTAGAGTGAAAAACTGGGAAAAATTGCGAGCTTCCTACCTCAAAGGTACGCATTGCGGGCGGGGTAGGTACGCTATGGCGGCACCGTATAGCGGTGAGCCCTCGGCCGAGCGGTCAATCCTTCCATTGTTTCCTCTATGGTGGGCATTGGACAACTATGGCGATGTCGCTATAGCAGGGCCAGGCCCGCCATGGCGGAGGTCAGGATTAGCGTGGTCCGCTATAGCGGGCACTTGGCTGCTATAGCGAGACCGTCGCAGCGGCATAACGACCGCTGTAGCGGTCAACATAAAATAGTAGCTGGATTTTAGACACTTAGTTCCGAATTCTTTATTTATAAAATTCCAAAATAGCTCCCCACAAGCACCTAGGGAGAATTTCTAAGCTATTGCAAGAATATTCTTGAGAGGTACGTTATCATCTTCATGATTATCATCCCTTTTATGAGTCTCTAATGGTGAATTAGTAATAGTAACCCTAGAACCTAATAGACCTTCTATAATTGATGGGTTATGATTGTTATCATGTGTTTATCATCTAATGGCTTGGGTTAACTCCTCTTAATCAAGAATTGAACCATTAGGTCCATGAGATAAGTGAATTGAGACTTAGGGTTTCATAAAATGGTAGCTTGCCCATGGATATTACTTGAAATTGATGTTTTGATTAGATATCTTTATAAATTGATGATTGGTGGTTTCTAAGGCCCTTGTTAGGTTGTTTTACACCTAGAAATCATTCATCCATGGGAATGGGGCTAAAAGGAAGGGTGTTCTTGAATTGATTTTGTGACTAGTGTAATTATGACTCATTGAGCATTCTAATTTCTAGATTTTGAGCGTTTCGAGGCTTTACGAAAGGGAAAAGCTGTAGCGGTGTGATTCGCATTGTTCCAGCTCTACGTCTGGAGTAGGTTACTGTCACGACCCTAACTACGGGCCATGACGGGTATCCGGGGCCAACCACCGAACACCGCTTATGCTGCTACTTATCTGATCCCATTTATTCTATATGCTCATAATCATGGAAAACTGTTAACATTTGAAACATTTTTACTTGTATAAACATAAGCCCTTCGGCTATCAAAATAATATATATACATATACATGAAGACTATGGGACCATAATACCCACACTGCGTATCTACGAGCCTCTACTGGAGCACTAGACACCTGGACGGGACAGGACCCCGCCATGCCCAAAATATATACACAAAATAATGTCTCAAAATAACACCTCCGGAATAAAGGAGGGCTCCTGTAAATCTGCTGAAGGCTCCTATGGATCTGCACCGTCCCCTTGTCTACCTGTGGGCATGAACACGACGTCGAAAGGACGTCGTGTACGAATATTGTACCGAGTTTGTAAGGCATAAACAATAACAAGTCATCAATGAAATAAGGGAGACATCAAATGAGGAGCAACTTTGTCCGATTGTATCATAAAAGAATTAGTGCGTCTTTGGCTTACTCTCATAAACATCATCATGTCATGTATGCATAAGTGTATAAGCCGCCCGATCATATAGGTGCGGTGTGATAATCAATAATATTAGCCGCGTCTAGGCCTCCCGCGTCAAGGGGTATCATCTCACGCCGGTGGCCGCGCCCGTACCAATTGGCCATGGTGTATGTCGCCCGCCGTATAGGCGCGGTGTGATATCATCATATGCTCATTACAACATGCTCATTATAACATGCTCATTATATGCTCATTATAATATACTCATGATAGAATACTTATAGAAATACATGCATAGAGACTCATAGATAATTACACTTTATCGGGTGACGTAAGGTCGTGGGCACCCGATTTCATTATGGAGCATTTATGGGCATTCTGCCTCACCTTGAAGGAACAAACATAAGGTGAGTGTATATACTAATCAACATCAATAGACTATAATTTGTGCCATTGGCTTTATAGGAACATAATATCAAGGCTTTATCATGATTTAGCTTCCTTACATATACATACATTAGGACTTGGAGGCGACTATAGCTACGTCGGGGTGACATAAGGTCGTGCGACCCCGACTACCGTATGGAGTAATCAATCATCGCATTTCACCTTGAGGGGACTAACATTTTGAGGTGAGTGTATATAAGAAGAAACACCAATGGAACCATATTTAGAATTATTGACTTCGTGGGCATCATCTCTCACTTTAGGACTCTTTAGAGTTAGCTCATCATCATCGATTATCATACTTGTGCCTTGTATCTCTTCTTTATCTTACACATTTGTAGCTCCTTATATTCATAGACTCATCGTCATTACTATCGTACTCGTAATATATCTCCTATCTTTCTCTCGTAGGACTATTCAGGAACGTAGGCTCTTAGTTCTTCGGAATTTAGAAGATTCATGGAGAAGGAGGAAAATCATGCCTTGCAAGGAAAGAGACGAACATCATAAACTAGGTCTAGCAACAATAAGTAATAATAAAGGATCGTATGAAGGTCATTAACTGGTAGGAATCTTGTGCCATAAGTTTTAGGATCTCTAGACTTGGGCTCATCATCATATACACAACATACCTTTTTACTTTATCTCACGAGAGCTCTTTATAACGTAGACTCATCATTCCGATATATTCATATGTAGAGAGGTCATAGGAAGATAGGAGGATTCATACCATAGAGTCATGCCTTAGAAAGAAAGGTTGAGCCTTACATACCTTTGTCGTTTAACTACTCGATTGCTTGCCGTCCTCTTTTAATGCACTCGTTAATACCTTGATGTGATTCGTATCATTAGTTAGACAATCATGAGAGCGTGCTTACTAAGGCTATAGAAAATCGGGCAGCATTTCCTTTGTTTATACTACTTTCCGCCATATTCCATATCAACAATTACAATATCATAAACAATAGGCATCATCCAATTACATTGCTCACAATTCATGATTTCACTACAATTCTCCATAATTATGACAAAAGTCCATCATCGCATTCTTTCACATACAATACTCATTTCATGTTCTAGACGTCATTTATGGCGCAATTGTTACATCAACACAATCATTTTCATGATTCATTCCAACTACTATTTCAAAGTGACATTATTCATCCATTTGATGACCCATTTGCTATACACTTCTACAATCCATGTGTTTCAACTTATAAATACTTCAAATAACATGAATAGGTCATGAAACTCACCTTAGATGATGAAGGAATAGGCCTTGCTTTGCACAAAAACCCTATTTCATCTCTCTTGGGTTTTCTTGATTTGTATGACTTTTGATGGGTTTCTTTCACTTGATTCTCTTGATTTCTTGTTTTTGATCTTTGATTTCTATGGTTTTCTCATGGATGAAATATTTGGAGTGTTCTGTAGCTTTCTTGAAGTGTGGAGGTGGGAGATGAAATGAAATGAAATGGAAAGAGGTCACTTATATAAATGAGTTCGGCCAGACAAGTTATACCGACCAACATACGGTCGTATGTTTTCTACGGCCGTATAATGGCGTAGATCCGGTCCGGGTGGAGTATTGTATGCCGTGAATCTACGGTTGGACATACGGTCCATACCTTTTATATGGCCAGTATGTTTGGCCGTAGATTGCCCAGTTTTTCCGAGAGTTGTTTCGTCGACTCGTTTGATCTTCGATCCTTATGGAACCTTCTTAACACTTCTTCATCACTTCAATACCATTCTAAGGGACGTTATAACTCTTCCTTAGGGCATCATTCACACACTATTAGTTAAACACTCGAAATTCTTATTCGTTACTCGATATACGACTCACTTCTCTTAACAACTTCTTTCCTTAACTCGAATGTCTTTGGAAATCTTAATTAGGACCATCAATTACTATCTCTTACTTTTCCAAACCTCATTTACGTCATGTCCCTCGTTAGTCTATTCGCTGCATGCTAAGGGGAAATTTTTGAGGTGTAACAGTTACGGTCAACTTGAGTTAGACTTTGATTAGTTGATTGTATGTGTTGTGAATTCGATAGGCCAAAGTATGACTAGTATTCAAACATGATGTGTGTGTGGTTGAACCTATATGAAATTGATTGAGTGACTGTGTGGGCTTCGTGCCACTATTCATTGTGTTGAACTTACAGTTTGATGTTATTGTGATGAGAAGTTAATATGATCTTCTCGGTGAAATTGTGATACTAAATGATGATTCGAGTATTGAAAACAAGGGGACAAGAAATACTAGTGTGTGTGTGTGTGTATATATATATATATATATATGAAAAAGGCACATTGATCGAGGTGAGGATGTGACCTAGATTATGGGCTCGTGTTCCAAGGTTTGTTTTGGAAATGAGTGGTACTACCTTGCTGCAATCTTTGAGTGCAGATTGTGATCCAGAGATTGCTACCCGACCTCATATCTAGCGTTGAAGTCGTTGCTGACAGATTTAGGGTGAGCTTCTATCCATGCCAGGCCGCCCGAAGATCTTCTTTTATGATGACTATTTTTATTTCAGACATTATTGGTTATTTATTTAGATAGATTACATTCCTTAGACATGTTTTAGATTAGAGTCCTTGTACGGTGACTTTCGGATTTTGGGGTTTGTAATAGTTAGAACTTCCGCATTTACTTCATTATTATATGGCATGACTTAATTTGATTTTCTTGTGCTTGAATGGCTAGTAACTGGTTTAATTGGTTAATATAAAAAAGGACTTGAATGATTAGATTACTTATGTGTTGGTTCACCCATTAGGAGTTAGTGTGGGTGCCAGTCATGGCGGCTTGGGTCGTGACATATTACGTTTCAATCACCCTAGAATTCCAAACAGGGAGAGCTGGACTAGTATTTCAATTAGAGAATCCATATGGTTAGCCTAGATGACTAGGCTTACCTTCTACTAATTCAAAGTTGTCCGATTTTTAGTCATTTTCTAATTAACAGACCATGCTAGACATTCAATACATCTTAAGGGCTTGTATTTTGATACTTAGTACCTATCCCTATAATTGAATGTTGATTTTGATTTTATGATCATAGCACACATATGGTCCCTTTCTATATTTCTTTAGGACTCATCCCAATACCGGGACCTCCAGGATTGACTACATAAAAGCTTAAATGGAAAAGATAAAATCACATAGATCATAACCAGGTAAACAAGTCTATCAGCTTCATGTTTCAGTAAAAGATTATATGGCATTTAAGCAAAACTTCCAGTTTTTATACCATTGCCAGATCCAAATCATCTTTTTAATTAGTTGGTTCACAATGATTTATACCACTGCTCGTTTCTGTTCCTGATCTTTAAGTTATTCCTCTTCAAAAGGAACTGGTCATAGATATGACCACTAGCTACTTTAGCACATATTTATGGACTAGGCTAAGCATGGATAATGAAGCAATCTGCCACATAATAGAGCTATAAATCAGTTACAAGTCCTATTCATTTATCATATGACTAGCATGTTGCCAAGCTTATAACAAATGCTCGAATTAACAATTAGATAGATAGAAACTTGGAATTATCCGTATAATACATAAGAATCACTAATTGTTCCTAATTAAAGGCATCTAATTAATCCACTAGTAAATCACATAATCATGCCATTGAACTGGCTAATTTAAACAAATACATGAACACATAGACAGAACAATACAGAGAAGGAAAGAAGTTTACCTTTTTGTCGAGCAGTGACGGGGGCGACGAGAGTTGACGATGAACCTCCTTTCACCCCAATCGATTCCGACGAGCGAAAATCGACTTCCAAAAATTATGTTTTAGCGAGAACTTCCTCAAAACTCAGGACTTTTGTCTTGTTTCTGAGTATTCAAGCCCTTGGGGTGTAGAAACCCCTTTGTGGGTGTGAAAACCCAATTTTTTTGGTCTCTGAACTTGTGTTGTTGTAAAATGAAGAGATGGGTTCTCTATTTATAGAAGAACTAAGATTACCATTTTTTGACTTTGAACCGATGTGGGACTTTCCCCATATCAGAAATTTGTTTGAATTTTGAATTTTAGTCTTGAACAGCTGTAATTCGTACTGGAAAATAAAAGAAAAAGCGAAAATAAAAAAAGTTACCATTTTAATTCGACTTGCTGGCAGAAGACAACAAGGGCATTGAATGGATTGCCTTTTATGGATGAACAAGTCCTGAAGGAGCAGAAAGTGAAAGGAATCTCTTCCCAAAATGGCGAAAACGCGTGCTGGCTTCGTTTGAACAAAAGTTAGGGTTCATTTGGGGCTGATGTTTTGGGAAATGAAGGCTGATTGGGGTATTGGGGAATTAAAACAAAAATGGGCCGGGTATTTGTGAGATATTTGGGCTGAAGTCTTTTAGCCCCAAAGGAATTAAAATGTGGGGGCTGATTTTGGATTGAAAAAAGTGGCTAGAGTTGTACTTAAATTGTAACCTATTCTTGTGCAAACTTAGCCACTTTGGCTCAAATTGAAACCAATTCCTTTTAATCAAAACGAAATCAATCTTTTAAAATAAAATTGAGATGAATTAATTATCCAATTAACTATTAAGCTTCTCTACTTAATCAAAGTAAAATAATTGATTTTATAAGAGACTTAATATAGTAATTAAGTCGTGATGACTTTAAAAAAAAACATACATAATTAAAACACTTGTTTTTGTGCAAATTGATTTTCAAAATGATAAGATTGACATAATTTATACTTAAAGTTATACGTAAAAAATATACATTTTATATATTAGGGTATGTTGCCAATGAAAATGGCAAAATATCACCAGAAGCTGTTTTTGGAAAGTATTTTTTGATTTTTTCTATATTCATGTACTCTGTTTGCGATTCAAGAAGCTTGGCTAGTTAATTTGAATTTTTGGAGGGTAAAAATAGGGTGTCAACATCTGCCCCTTCGTTGTGCAGGGACGGCGGAGTTGTCCTTGGGCAACGAACAACCTGATTTTTGTCTGACCAAATCAACTCATCTCTTAAAGCGAAAAGCGCATGTAATTTTTAGAAAATTATGGCCGTACCCTGGTCTTTGGGTTTCCTACATATCTCAGGTTGTATGAGAATTTAGGCCACTTGTAGTTCGACTTGATTTTTTCAAAAATTCCAAAATTGTCCTAGTGTTGAATTTATGAGATTAGGAGTTTGGGACATGATTGGGGGGGAGGTTTGGATTACGGCCGGGCTCTGATAATGAGATCGCCTACATATCCCTACCTTTGGGAATTAGGCCGTATGTAGTTCGACTCGATCGGTAGAAAAGGGTATTCCTTATGCGGAAGTAACCTTTGGTTTGAGATAGATGACTATAAACTTCTGAGTACGGAAAAGAGGCTTGCAATTTCTAAGCTATGAATGTGGCATGCTACACATTTATAATTAAGTCCTTGCACGGACATAATTTCATATACTTTAAGTATGTCGTCACCTAGATTTTAAAAAAAAATTGATTATGCCCCAGTGTAGATACTGGGTGCGAAACTCAAAGATAATGACTCTTTTCTTCTTAACAGGGTGCTTTTGACATGGAAAAGAATACCTACATGCCTTCTACAAGGGTGTAGTTTTATGGTGGAGAAAGGTGATCCTCAAATCTTGCCCGAAGAGTCTGCTCCTCTCTTCTGCAATGTGCCCCAGTTCGCTGCTAAGCAAAAGTTCCACGTTGTGGCATGTCCTCTTTGGCGCAGTCCACTTCTTATACTGAAAAATTTAAAGTAACAACGTTAGTCGAAAATGCACTATAAACATAATCGGGAGCGACGTCTTTATGACGACATCTCAAATCTAAGTGTCTTGTCCTGGGACAATCCACTTTAGCAATAAGTGGCTTTCCACTTCGACGTGGTCAGCCCAATGTGTCACGCTTTTTAGGGTGGACAACCCGTTTTGAAATAAAGTAAAGTATCGCAATTTTAGGGTGGATAACCCAGTTTTGAAATGAAGTAAAGTGTCGCTATTTTAGGATGACGACCCGGTTTGAAATAAAGTAAAGCGTCACAATTTTAGGGTGGACAACCCGGTTTTGAAATAAAGTAAAGTGTCACAATTTTAGGATGGACGACCTGCTTTTGAAATAAAGTAAAGTGTCATAATTTTAGGGTGGACGACTGTCACGACCCAAACCGATAAGTCGTGACGAGTGTCTGACCTCTAGTGACCAGACACCCCTATACTTATATCAGAACCATACTGAACATCAAGGGCCAGCATGTGACTAAAATCGATCTCATCTTGCCCTTTACGAAGGGTGACATCAGCGAACTCGTACATTTACATACATACAAGCCGAAGAACGAAGGTAAGCCAACTGGTCTACATATACCGTACACAAAAGAATAGGAGCCGACAAGGCTACATCATCCGACATACACATACACCTGTTTCATGCGTACTTCTAGTGGAATAGAAAACTATATAAAGGACGGGGATGTGGCCCCGTCATACCCATACGCATATATATCTCCAAAAGAATGGTATACCAAAATATCGCGCCGACTCCGTGATCAAATTAAGCGCACCAACTACTGCTGAATAAAGGTCCTACTGAGCGGACCGCCGTCCGTTCGTCTACCCGTACACGCGGGCATGAACGCAATCCCAAGTAATAGGGAGTCGCACGGATAATGCATGCGAGTATGTAAGACATAAGAGTAACATAAGTATAAGTATAAGAATCATGAACGAAATCTGGAACTCAAAGCTAACTGACTATCTGCATAGATTTGTACGAACAAGTATCTGTATAACTGACAATGCCTCTGTGGGAGCATAATCTGCATTCTCTCAATGCTAATAATGCTAATGTATATAAATATAGGTCATAGTACTGAGGAACGTTCAGCCCGATCCATATCCTATATAATAGTGCTGAGGAACGTACGGCTCGATCCATATATCATATAATAATGCCGAACGTACGGCCCATTCCATATATCATCATCTAGGTGCACCAGCTGATCAGGTGGTAATGCATATATAACGCCTATCCATTTTTCCATACCACATATACATATAATACACGCGTATATAACGCCTTCTGGTCATGGGTCATTATGCATATGTATATGAATGCAATGCATAACTGAAATGTATACATAGAACTCTCAGAGTGACATAAGGTCATATTACCTCCGATGGACAACCTTTCGAGTCAACATCATCAACATAAGTAATCTCAAGACCCATGGAAAGGAAGGAACGATCATACAGGTATGGGGACATCAATGACCGAAATACTCCTAGGCTTCTAAGAAAGAGAGTAGTATGAAAGCTCATTTAATCGCTTGTTGGCTCATAACATAGGATCATGCCAAAATGAAGAAGGAATAGCCTTAACATACCTTAACGTCTCCTTAATCACTTAACGTTCTCCTTACACGTTCGCAAGGTCAACATTTAAAAGGATCATACTAAGGTTAAGTCTTAAAGACTCTCTTAAGTTCAAACTAGAATAATTCATGAGATGGGCAGCATTTCCCCTGTTTTAACGACTTCCATTATATCATAAAATAGCTCCCAATCGACAATGACATTATCATCAATTTCGTAATTAAGAGACTTCATTACATGCCAATAACTCCTTTTCATAACTAACACACAACAACAAGTTCAGTACAACTCTATATACACTCGTATACCACACTTCCTCATCATCATTACTACCATTCATAGCAAGATTATACCCAAAGTACTTCGATAATTACAACTCAAGTCAATTTATAACCCATAACATCATTAACCCACCTTTGAACTTCCTCTTTTGCTTTCTTTCCCTCAATCAAGTTATTCAACAACTAGACATTCTTAATAACATGGAAACAACTATAAAAACTCACCTTAACCACACATGAGAAATCTTTGAATCAAATCATTCACTTGAGTGAAACCCCAACTTCAACACCAAAGAAAATCTTGAGTGCTACAAACCCTAGTGAGCCTTCCAACACTTGGATCCCTTGATTCTTGCTATTTGATCTATGATCTCTCTTGGGTTTGTGTGGATATGCTTGGAGGAAGGTTCTAGAGCTTTTAAGTCTTGGGGAAATGTTATATAACACTAACCATCTAAGAGGCCCTATAGCTCCTCCTCAAGACATTATTAAATAAATATTAGCTCAATTATTGCGAAAACCTTTCTAAAAATGACTTGCATTTCACTTCCTTTGACGACCTTAGTTTCACCGATTCATATGACTTCAAAATCTTGTGGTACACACTTAAAGCTATCAAGTACTCTCCTTAATTTCATAAGGACTTCATGATCACCTAGAGCTCGCATTGGTCTACTCACAATGCAACGGTCCGAACCTCCGAGATGTAACATTCTCCCTCCCTTAGTAACATTCGTCCTCGAATGTTAAGCTTTCGGGGATTCTACAAAAATTTTGCCAGAGTCTTCCCTATAATATGATACTACCATCCTGTCTCAACAACTCAAAATATATCGCCTCACACGGCTGCAACAACAACAACACCCATGGCCACACACGACCAAGAAAACATCAAAGAAAGCATTACATACCTGGGGAAAATAGTGTCCCTGCCTGAATCTCCTCTGGAGATGGAAATAAATGTGGGTACCTGAACTTCATGTCTTCTTCCGCTTCCCATGTCATTTCCTCTCTGTTATTATTTCTGCATAAGACTTTAACTTAAGCTACGTCTTTGGTTTTGAGTCTCCGTACTTGCCTATCAAGAATGGCAATAGGAACTTCTTCGTAGGATAGTTGCTCGGTGACTTGAACATCATCTACAGTACTGATTACGGGGAAGGATCCCAAATGCACTTATGAAGCATCGACATGAAAATCGAATGCCGGACTCCAACGCGAAGGTAGCTCCAACTCATATGCCACCTTACCCATTGTACGAATAATTACGTACGGTCCGAATGTATCGAGGGCTCAACTTACCTTTCTTGACAAATCTCATCACTCCATTCATAGGTGAAATTTTTAGGAAAACCCAATCGCTTACTTCAAATTCCAACTTACGTCATCTATTATCTACATAGAATTTCTGTCGATTCTGAGCCGCTAGCAATCTTTCCTGAATTATTTTCACTTTGTCAGCTAACTTGCGTATCAAAATGCGGGTCAATGAATCGATTTTCTCCAATATCAAACCATCATAAGGGATCTACATTCGTCCATACAAAGCCTCGCAAGGAGCCATTTGAATACCGGAATGGTAATCTGTTATTGTAAGCAAATTCAATAAGAGGCTAACGGTCATCCTAGACCTGAAAATCAAGTACACAATCTCTCAAGATATCCTCAAAGGTCCGTATAAGACGCTCACCTTGTCCATCGGTCCGCGGATGAAAAGCGTACTAAGACTCACCTCGAGTCCCCCAATCCATACCGAAAAGATCTCCAAAAATTAGCTATGAATAGCCCCTCTATCCGAGAGATAATGGTCATAGGGACCCCATAAAGTCATACAATCTCCTAAGATAGAGCTTTGCACAATCTTCACCGAATAAGTAGTTCGACGGGTAGGAATGAGCTGATTTTGTGCCTCTTATCAACTATGACCCATATTAAATCATACTTCCGCTGAGTATAGGGAAACCCTGTAATGAAATCCATATTAATTACCTCCTATTTCCATGTCGAGATCTCCATAGCTTGTAACAAACCTCCAGGCTTCTGATGCTTGATTTTAACTTACTGATAATTTGAACACTGAGCGACAAACTCCGCTACATCTCTTTTCATATCATCCCACCAATAAACTTCTTTGAGATCATGATACATCTTTGTTGTGCCCGGATGAATAGAATAGCGAGAATAATAGGCTTCCCCTATAACTTGCTAACGAAGGCCTACAATATTAGGAACACATAATCTACCTCGATACCTGAGCACTCCATCTCCTGTAATCACGAAAGGTGTCTTTTCTTTTGAGGAACTCGTATCCCGATAATGGACTAGAACAGATCTTCATAATCGACTTTCCTTTATCTCGGCTACCAAGGATGACATCACCGTATCCCGAATTGTAACTCCCGTATCACACGAGTCTATCACCCGAACTCCAAGGCAAGCTAATCGGCGAACTTCTGGACAGACTATCTCTTTTTCTCCCACGTCGGTTAGACTACCCATGGATTTACGACTAAGAGAATCAACTACTACATTAGCCTTTCCAGCATGTTACAAACTATTGATATCATAATCTTTCAACAATTCTAGTCACTGCCTCTAGCATAAATTCAAGTCCTTCTGCTTAAAGATATACTAGAGGCTCTTATGATCGGTATAGATATCAACATAGACACCGTATAAATAATGTCTCCACAATTTCAAAACATGAATCACCGTAGCTAACTCAAGATCATGGGTTGATAATTCTTCTCATGCTTTTTCAACTGCCTAAACGCATAAGCAACAACCTTACCGTGCTGCATCAATACACAACCAAAACCAATACCCGAAGTATCACAATATATCACATAGACATCTATTCCTTCTGGAAGAGTCAAGACGGGTGCTAAGGTCAATTTTTCCGTCAATATTAGAAAACTCCGCTCACATGCATCTGTCCACTGAAACTTGGTTGATTTCTGAGTCAACATGGTCAATGGGGCTGAAAGAGAAGAAAACGTTACGCTTCGAAAAATTCCCCGTTGATGCACAGTGAATGGACTAGCGGGGGAGACGAAGTATACGATATTTCAATAAGTAAGAAATAGCATTTTATGACTCTAATTGAGATTTTAAAGACATTCGAGGTAAAGAGAAGGAAGTTTGCCAAGAGGCAAGGTATGCGTTATGTCTTGGGAAGAGGTTTACGAGTAACGATTAATGATGACTTAATGATGTTGTGGAGAATAGTTATAGCATCCCTTAGATTGTTAATGAGGTGCTAAACAAGTGTTAAGAAGGTTCCATAAGGATTGGAGATCAACGAGTCGACGAGATCGAGTTCGGAAAGCGGGTATTATACGCCCAACATGCGGCCGTATAAAATATCGGCCATATGTTAGGCCGTATATTCAGCCCAGATTGCCAACCTCACTAGACCAAATCTACGGCCAGACATACGGTCAATATAATTTATACGGACCGTATGTTAGTCCGTAGAATCTGGTCGGGACAGATAGAGAATTATTAATAGGGGATCAAATTCATTTCATTTCATTTTCTCTTCACTCCCCTTCTCTCTAGAACTCTCTAGAACGTTTCTCCACACCTCTCCCATAAGAATTCAAGAGATATTAATGATCAACTTCATCAAACCAGGAGAATCAAGTGTAAGAAACTTATTAAAGCTCATCCAAGACAAGAAATCCAAGTGGAGGTGGAACTAGGTTTTGCTCAAGTGAAGTGTTTCCACCCAAGGTCCATTCCTACACCATATAAGGTAAGTTTTATGGTCTTTCCATGTTGTTTGAGGTATTGAGAGGTTGAAAGACTTGGATTGTAGAAGGAGACAGAAAATGGGTCATGAATGTGAGAATAGTGATATTTGTGAGTAGTAGCTTAGATTGAGTCATGAATCTTGATATGTTGTGATTATGATTATGATTATGTTATAAATGACATTTGGAACATGGGATAGACATTGTATATGAGTGAACGTAATAGTGTGCTATGACCATGGATATGGATGATTTGAAGTAAATTGGGAAATATGGATAATGTAGGTGAATAAATACTATTATTATGATGTTGTGAATGTTATTATTGATGTTTGGGAGTTGATATATGATATGGAGTGTTATAGCCCGTATTTCGTACGTCCGGATGTTGCGAGACAATGGTGAGAAATTAAGGACAAGACTATGTTCTAAAATAATTTTAGTGTCGGAGTCGTTGGGAAAATTATTTATGAATATTGGAATTGTGGAAATATTGAGAAAGGCTAAGGGCAAGAAGAGAAATTCGCAAAATGGGTCGTGAAAATAATGTGGAAGGTTAGGGACAAAATGGTAATATTGAGAAAAGTCGAGGGGCAAAACGGGAATTTCACCAAGGGTTCATGAAAATTCTAAAAAGGGCCAAATTGGCCATGTGACACAAAAGAAAAAGAAAAAAAAAAAAGATGACAAATGAGTCATCCTTGCCATGGAATTTCAAGAAAATTCTAGAGAAATTAAAGAGAGGGATTATGTGATAAAATTTCCTTAGTTGAGGGGCCAAATAATAAATATGGAAAGTAATGGAAGACATATATATATATATATAGTTGGAGTCATCTTTTTAGTTGAAGAAATAAGAAAGAAAAGAAAAGAGAAGATGAAGAGAGAGACATAGTAGTATTCGGCCATGGCGACCAAAAATGGTGCCATGGAAGATGATCAAGAAAAATTTGTTCCTTCGTGTTTTCCTACTAAGTAGAAGGCCCTCGTCGACATGGAGTGGTTGTTGGAAGAAGAAAACCAATCGTTTTGCAAGGAGCAAAGCCTAGCCGTGTAGGAAAGTGGAATGAAGAAGGTATGATCCAATCTTCCCTTTTATATGTTATGAATGGTTTGTGGGTGTTGTGGTATGTGGAAATGAATGAAAAACATGAAAATAGGGTTGTTGAAGTTGAGCCATGGATGTTAATGTGTGGCCGTGTATATGTTGCAAAATATAGAAGTGAAAAACTAATTTATTTAGCATGTTTGGAGTATGTATTATAGATGTTTGTGTGTTGTTGTAATGTGTGGAAATGGATGGACTTCATGGAAATTATGCATGTTGAAGACAAGGCCGTGTGGGGGCTGTTTTAGTAGAGTATAATGGACTCATTTTATATAGTATTTTGGTTATTGATTGTTGTAGATTATGTGATGAAAATGAAGGTTGATGACTCCAATGGAAATTATAATTGTTGTGGGCTGATTTGGAGCATAATGCAATTTTAATATAGTCACTTGAGTTGATGAAAATGATGTTGGTAACTTATGGAAATGTTGATATAGTTTATGAGTTTGAAAGAAATAAATGTATTGTTGAATGTTCTTATTGAATTGGAAAGTATTGGATGAAGTAGTATATTGATTGAATCGTTTGAAAGTTATATGAATTGAATGGAATCTAATTGAATTGAATTGTTGGCATTGTTGTTGGTATTGTGGCCGAGTTCCATTCTCGGGTTGTTGTTGTTGAATTGGGCCGAGCTAGAATCTCGGGGATGGCGCATTTACAGAGGAAATGCTGCCGAAATTTTGGTAGACAAGTGTTATTTTGAGAATTCACCTTTAGATGCTCAAGTTAACATTTGGTAAATGTGACCAATATGTAGATTCTGGCGAACTTGGAGCTTGAATTTGGAGGAGCGTAAGAAGCGGAAAAAGGTATGTGAGACCTTACTTTCTTTCTTTGGCATGTCTTAGACGTATAGGCTTGATTTCGCGCCTCGGGGACTTCCCTAACTCTAGAAATCCGAGATTGAAAAGTAGTTACTATTCATTCAGTGGCATTGAACCAAAAGTGCTCGAATAGTGAAAGAAAGGTCGAAACACCCTAGAACTTGCAAGAATAAGACCCGATCACCCTAAGACTTCCATAAGCGACATTATGAAACGTATTATACGTAAATTGTGTACGCCGCCTCATTCGATCGAGGCGGGCCCACTATTCCCAAACCCCTTCTTATTGTTACATTAAGCTTACTTCCCTGCTATAGCTAATAAAAGTTTTTGGTTATCGTTCCTACTATCAAATTAGTAGTGGTTTTAACTAAACCCTTGACCCCAATGCATGATTTTCTTTACTAAAAGTTACAAGTGATTTTCCAAAATATTCATTTTTCTTCAAAAACCAAGTTTTACAATATTGAACGCCTTAATGACTAAAACGACGACCATAGTTCTATGATGATAATAATGATGCCAGTAATAAGAAAAGGTATATGACGAAATAGCCAAGGCTACGTTTTTCAATGGCTATGACGAGAACGATCTTATATCTAAAGGTTCCAAAGTACATGAAATGCCTACGATAGATATATTGACGATGTGTTCTGTTATAACAATGAAAATATGGAGATGCTAAACTGTTTCTGGATATCCCGAGTCTAGTATAGGTAATGACTATTCTAAGGATTTTAAACACACGGAATTATGCCTTATGACCCCGATAGATATGTGTACCCGACATACATATATATATGATAACAGAAATTAGAGCGCTATATAGACGCCGATAAATATACATGATATAAGTATACATATATGATAGCGGACTCGAGCGCTATAGACGCCGGATATATATATATATGATATAAGTATGTGCCTATGACAAAAAGAATCGAGCGCTATAGACGCCGATATATGTATATATGATGAAAGAGACGGGGCGCTATAGACGCCGATATTTATACATGAAATATGCATATATTTACGGGGAAAATAGGGATAAGGCGCAGAGCGTTATGTACGCGTATCCACCGATCGGTTGGAGTATGGCACATGATATCGTCCCGGACGCGGGATGCCCGGACGCGGGATGTGCATATTATGGTTAAATGGATCGGTTGCCGACGCCTCGGCAATATTATATATATTCTATTCTTATGTATATATGTATATATATATGAGTAAGGAAAGCTACGAAAGCACGATGTTGCCCAAGGGCACTTATAAGTACAAAGTTACGTATTTACATAATATGTTCTACGTTCATCTTGTTGTTGTACATGATTACATCTCTTTCCATGTTACTATTCATGTCTTACATACTCAAGACATTGCTCGTACCGACCCCTCTTCTTCGGGGGGGCCGCGTTTCATGCCGCGTGTAAACCCCATTTACGAGCCGAAGCTAGCATAGAAGATGTCCGGCGGAATTGGTAGGCTCCACTTGTCCAGAGAGTGCTGCCGAGTCACGTATATGTGTGCCATGACGATATGTTCGAGTTAGAGACTTTGCGTACAGAGTCGTGGGTTCCAGGAGTCGATCTCGTACTACGATACAAGTTCTGTATAGTTACATATTATATTTGATTCTAAGCAACAAAGGAATATTTCAGCAGCCTTGTTATGTATACTTGACGTAGAGATTTCAAAAAAAAAAAATTAAATTAGTACGTAGGAAGAGTCAGTGGGTTCGCTCGGCTCCGATTACGGGGTCGGGTGCCCATCACACCCTAGTGAGATCGGGGTGTGACAAAGTGGTATCAGAGCAGGTCGGTCCAAGGGTTGTCTGCAAAGTCGTGTCCGGTAGAGTCCTCGTTTATGGGTGTGAAGCCGGCCACATTTATAAACGGGAGGTCGCGGGGCATCTAGGAATGGTTGACCTTCTTTCGTCTTAGATCGTGCGATAGAGCCAAGTCATAGGAGAAAGAAATTCCTTATATAAGCTTCGCGTGCGACGGAGGAGAGAAAGGGGATGCGTGAACGAGTAAGAAAAAAAATGAGATGTTGATGTGTTGACGGAAGGATTACGGATGTGGCGTGGCGACAAAATGAAAGGAAAAAAAAATGAGATGTTGATGTGTAAAATGTTTGCAAAAGAAAGGACGTGTTACGGATGTGGACTTCGTGGCCCCGAGCATGTAATAAAGGTCATGTGAGGAGGTAGACGCGAAAATAACAAAGCATTAAGACACCGAATTTCGAAGTTTTGAAGTTAAGCGTGGGTGGGAGCACCGGGATGGGTGACCCCCTCGGGAAGTTTATAAGAAATTCTATAAATTGAAACATAAGAGACGAAAAGTGGTAATCTAAGGAAAACTAGGATGTACGGAATGGTTGGAGACTATAAGAGGATGCGTAAGACGAGAAAGACTACCTCGGTGGAAAGTGAAAAAGGGTAAAATAGAATTGGATAGGCTTGAAGAAAGGACGTGGGTTAGTTGATAGAATGTATATATATATGCCTTGGAAGCCGTACCGGAAAATAAGGAGAGACTTCGATTGTCCCCGATATGTAAGCATGTAATAGGAAGGTATCAACAAAGATCATAAAAGGACTATCGGCATATAAGGAGAGGAGGAGACAAGGAGTTCGATTAAGAGGAAAATAACGGGCATTAAGACACCGAGCATTATAATTAAGGTCAATTGAACATTCGAGGACGAATGTTCTAAAAGGGGAGGATGTTATAGCCCGTATTTGCGGATGTTCGAGACAATGGTGAGAAATTAAGGACAAGACTATGTTCTAAAATAATTTTAGTGTCGGAGTGATGAATATTGGAAAGTTTATAAGAAATTCAAAATGGGTCGTGAAAATAGATTGAAACATAAGAGACAAATGAAGGTTCATGAAAATTCTAAAAAGGGCCAAATTCTAAGGAAAACTATCCTTGCCATGGAATTTCAAGAAAATTCTAGAGAAATTAAAGAGAGGATTATGTGATAAAATTTCCTTATGGCCAAATAATAAATATGGAAAGTAATGGAAGACATATATATATATAGTTGGAGTCATCTTTTTAGTTGAAGAAATAAGAAAGAAAAGAAAAGAGAAGATGAAGTAGAGAGACATAGTAGATTCGGCCATGACTACCAAAAATGGTGCCATGGAAGATGATCAAGAAAAATTTGTTCCTTCGTGAGGCGCATCGTCGACATGGAGTGGTTGTTGGAAGAAGAAAACCAATCGTTTTGCAAGGAGAATTAGGAAAGGATAGGCTTGAATAGTGGTATGTGGAAAGTGAAAAACTTGAAAATGGGTTAGTTGATAGTAAATGTATATATATATGCAAAGAGATGAAAATGTGTACTATATTCGGAAAAGATTCATTTTATATAGTAGTTATTGATTGTTGTAGATTATGTGATGAAATGAAGGTTGATGACTCAATGGAAATTATAATTGTTGGCTGATTTGGAGCATAATGCAATTTTAATATAGTCACTTGAGTTGATGAAAAAGTAACTTATGGAAATGTGATATAGTTTATGAGTTTGAAAGAGTTGTTGAATGTTCTTATTATGTATTGGAGGCATAGATATTGATTGAAGGAAGTTATATGAATTGAATGGAATAAGGTATCAACAAAGACTTCATAAAAGGACTATTTTGGTAGACATATAAGGATTCACCTTTAGATGCTCAAGTTAACATTTGGTAAATGAGACCAAGGAGTTCGATTGAAGAGGAGCGTAAGAAGCGGAAAAAGTGAGACCTTACTTTCTTTCTTTGGCATGTCTTAGAAGGCTTGATTTCGCGCCTCGGGGATAGAAATCCGAGATTGAAAAGTAGTTACTAAAGGCATTGAACCAAAAGTGCTCGAAAGAGTAGTTATAAGGAACCCTAAGACTTCCATAAGCATTATAACGCCCGTAAATTGTGTACGCCGCCTCATTCGAACATTCGGGACGAATGTTCTAAAGTAGGGGGAGGATGTTATAGCCCGTATTTCGTACGTCCGGATGTTGCGAGACAATGGTGAGAAATTAAGGACAAGACTATGTTCTAAAATAATTTTAGTGTCGGAGTCGTTGGGAAAATTATTTATGAATATTGGAATTGTGGAAATATTGAGAAAGGCTAAGGGCAAGAAGAGAAATTCGCGGAATATAAAATGGGTCGTGAAAATAATGTGGAAGGTTAGGGACAAAATGGTAATATTGAGAAAAGTCGAGGGGCAAAACGGGAATTTCACCAAGGGTTCATGAAAATTCTAAAAAGGGCCAAATTGGCCATGTGACACAAAAGAAAAAGAAAAAAAAAATGTGTGCCATGACGATATGTTCGAGTTAGAGCAGAAAGATGACAAATGAGTCATCCTTGCCATGGAATTTCAAGAAAATTCTAGAGAAATTAAAGAGAGGGATTATGTGATAAAATTTCCTTAGTTGAGGGGCCAAATAATAAATATGGAAAGTAATGGAAGACATATATATATATAGTTGGAGTCATCTTTTTAGTTGAAGAAATAAGAAAGAAAAGAAAAGAGAAGATGAAGAGAGAGACATAGTAGTATTCGGCCATGGCGACCAAAAATGGTGCCATGGAAGATGATCAAGAAAAATTTGTTCCTTCGTGTTTTCCTACTAAGTAGAAGGCCCTCGTCGACATGGAGTGGTTGTTGGAAGAAGAAAACCAATCGTTTTGCAAGGAGCAAAGCCTAGCCGTGTAGGAAAGTGGAATGAAGAAGGTATGATCCAATCTTCCCTTTTATATGTTATGAATGGTTTGTGGGTGTTGTGGTATGTGGAAATGAATGAAAAACATGAAAATAGGGTTGTTGAAGTTGAGCCATATGTTAATGTGTGGCCGTGTATATGTTGCAAAATATAGAAGTGAAAAACTAATTTATTTAGCATGTTTGGAGTATGTATTATAGATGTTTGTGTGTTGTTGTAATGTGTGGAAATGGATGGACTTCATGGAAATTATGCATGTTGAAGACAAGGCCGTGTGGGGGCTGTTTTAGTAGAGTATAATGGACTCATTTTATATAGTATTTTGGTTATTGATTGTTGTAGATTATGTGATGAAAATGAAGGTTGATGACTCCAATGGAAATTATAATTGTTGTGGGCTGATTTGGAGCATAATGCAATTTTAATATAGTCACTTGAGTTGATGAAAATGATGTTGGTAACTTATGGAAATGTTGATATAGTTTATGAGTTTGAAAGAAATAAATGTATTGTTGAATGTTCTTATTGAATTGGAAAGTATTGGATGAAGTAGTATATTGATTGAATCGTTTGAAAGTTATATGAATTGAATGGAATCTAATTGAATTGAATTGTTGGCATTGTTGTTGGTATTGTGGCCGAGTTCCATTCTCGGGTTGTTGTTGTTGAATTGGGCCGAGCTAGAATCTCGGGGATGGCGCATTTACGGAGGAAATCTTTGCCGAAATTTTGGTAGACAAGTGTTATTTTGAGAATTCACCTTTAGATGCTCAAGTTAACATTTGGTAAATGTGACCAATATGTAGATTCTGGCGAACTTGGAGCTTGAATTTGGAGGAGCGTAAGAAGCGGAAAAAGGTATGTGAGACCTTACTTTCTTTCTTTGGCATGTCTTAGACGTATAGGCTTGATTTCGCGCCTCGGGGACTTCCCTAACTCTAGAAATCCGAGATTGAAAAGTAGTTACTATTCATTCAGTGGCATTGAACCAAAAGTGCTCGAATAGTGAAAGAAAGGTCGAAACACCCTAGAACTTGCAAGAATAAGACCCGATCACCCTAAGACTTCCATAAGCGACATTATGAAACGTATTATACGTAAATTGTGTACGCCGCCTCATTCGATCGAGGCGGGCCCACTATTCCCAAACCCCTTCTTATTGTTACATTAAGCTTACTTCCTCGCTATAGCTAATAAAAGTTTTTGGTTATCGTTCCTACTATCAAATTAGTAGTGGTTTTAACTAAACCCTTGACCCCAATGCATGATTTTCTTTACTAAAAGTTACAAGTGATTTTCCAAAATATTCATTTTTCTTCAAAAACCAAGTTTTACAATATTGAACGCCTTAATGACTAAAACGACGACCATAGTTCTATGATGATAATAATGATGCCGTAATAAGAAAAGGTATATGACGAAATAGCCAAGGCTACGTTTTTCAATGGCTATGACGAGAACGATCTTATATCTAAAGGTTCCAAAGTACATGAAATGCCTACGATAGATATATTGACGATGTGTTCGTTATAACAATGAAAATATGGAGATGCTAAATCTTTCGGATATCCCGAGTCTAGTATAGGTAATGACTATTCTAAGGATTTTAAACACACGGAATTATGCCTTATGACCCCGATAGATATGTGTACCCGACATACATATATATATGATAACGAAATTAGAGCGCTATATAGACGCCGATAAATATACATGATATAAGTATACATATATGATAGCAGACTCAAAGCGCTATAGACGCTGGAATATATATATATGATATAAGTATGTGCCTATGACAAAAAGAATCAGAGCGCTATAGACGCTGATATATGTATATGATGAAAGAGACGGGGCGCTATAGACGCCGATATTTATACATGAAATATGCATATATTTACGGGGAAAATAGGGATAAGGGCGAGCGTTATGTACGCGTATCCACCGATCGGTTGGAGTATGGCACATGATATCGTCCCGGACGCGGGATGCCCGGACGCGGGATGTGCATATTATGGTTAAATGGATCGGTTGCCGACGCCTCGGCAATATTATATATATTCTATTCTTATGTATATATGTATATATATATGAGTAAGGAAAGCTACGAAAGCACAGTATCTGCCCAAGGGCACTTATAAGTACAGGTTACAGATTTACATAATATGTTCTACAGTTCATCTTTGTTGTTGTACATGATTACATCTCTTTCCATGTTACTATTCATGTCTTACATACTCGGTACATTGCTCGTATGCGACCCCTCTTCTTCGGGGGCTGCGTTTCATGCGCGCGCAGTAAACCCGCACGAGCCGAAGCTAGCATAGAAGATGTCCGGCGGAATTGGTAGGCTCCACTTGTCCAGAGTCGCCGAGTCACGGTATATGTGTGCCATGACGATATGTTCGAGTTAGAGACTTTGCGGACGCAGTCGTGGGTTCCAGAGTCGATGCGTACTACGATACAAGTTCGTATAGTTACATATTTTATTTGATTCTAAGCAACAAAGGAATATTTCGTATACTTGACGTAGAGATTTGTTATGTATACTTGACGTAGAGATTTCAAAAAAAAAAAATTAGTTCGCTCGTAGGAACGTGAGAGTGACATGGAGAGTCGTATAAATAAAGGAGATGCTGTCCAATTTTCTCTTTCAAGTATGCTAAGCTATTGATTTTCTAATGTTCGTATAACTCTAATGAAGGTAGAAACATGAGCATTGAAGGAGAACGTTCAAGCGATAGAATAGTCGAACAACAACGTATGTAAGGCTAACCCTTCTTTCGATAAGGCATGGTTCTTTGGCCATATATCTATTATTTCATGAGCCTATGATGTCCTCCAAATGATTCTATCCCTAAAGCTGCTAAAACGCACGATTCTCGTTGTGTTACGATTCTATGAAATTCCTTATATGATGAGTGATCCTCTAAGGATAGATGTAATAAAACGATGATAGTAATGATGTCAAAGATGCCTATGAGCTCTTATGTATATATGTTTATGTATGACTATTATGCAACCCCGAGCTTATATGGCCGGGTATGATATGTATTGCGCGCGCACCACTGCAGTTGGGTACGTGTCACACCCTTAATCCGATAGGGTGTGATGGGCACCCGACCCTTACACAGGGGCGAGCCGAACCCGTAACTTTCGTAATACTCATAATCATCGGGCCCGCAAAACATGACACAAGCACATAATGAATTTTTTTTTTTTTTTGAAAACAAACACGCATTTCCTCTTTGTCGAATCAAATAAAACTAGCATCGTATGAAATCTGTAAACATATGAAGTTCGTAACATAATGCATAATAATACATCGGCTTACGTAGCGCTTACAAAACAAACATATCACGCACACGATTAACGTACGCAAGTCTCTACCATAACTTCGGATACTATACAAAAAACACTCGGACTCGGCGGCACTGGGAGAAATGGAGCTCGCCAATCCGGTCGGAATATCTTCCGCCAACATCACTTACTCATCGTGGGTACTGCGCGGCATGAAACGCGACCCCGGAGAAAAGGGTCGATGCATTTAAATATGTGCGAGTATGCAAACATGAAATACGAAAACGAAGTCATAACCGAAGTACGGGGTAGGAAAGTGAGCATAACAACCGAAAATCAAAGTGCTTGCATCCAGTACAATTACCATAAGCGGTACGGAAGACCAATATAACCATCGAATGCCAAAATACTTACTTAACTTTCGTTTGAAAAACATTCTGTCTCACGTATACGGAAAATAGAACATATCATATGAGTCATTAATGGGCGATCCTATTCCAAAATACACATATCATACCACATCATACTTCGTATTTAAAGCAGAAGATACAGAAAGTAAGTGTATATCCAAAATGCCAGATACCGCGGTCAAATACCCAGCGGTCAATATTATCCGACATACCGCGGCCAAATACCCAGCGGTCATTATTATCCTACATACCGCGGTCAAATACCCGGCGGTCAATATTTTCGACATACCGCGGACAAATACCCGGCGGTCAATATCACATATACACGACATCCCGCGGTCAAAAATATCCAGCGGCAATATCACACATACCGCGGTCAAAATATCCGGCGGCAATATCACACGTACCGCGGTCAAATATCCGGCGGCAATATCACACATAGTGCGCACGATCACCACAAACTTGGGACTCGGCGAAAGACATACAACAAAATGCACAAGCAGAATCGTGGGAAACCATATGCAATGCAAAACATTTACGCAAACCCAATCGGATAATCAAAACAAACTGTTATTTCAAAACCGAATCAATAGTCAAATCAGGTTTTCTTCCGAATATCACTCGGGAATATATCAAGCCGAACTTCGGAAACCAAGGTTACGTATCGGAATCATATGCATAGAAATCCTCATTTTAGACTTAACAGATAAGTATATAATCATATTCGGGGGCCGAAAAAATAGTCATATCAAATTCTTTCAAAAGCCATCAGAACCATACAGAAGGAAATCGCGGGATCCACGGACGAGCATCAACCCAATCCGGGCCCGCCTATGAAAATCAAAGTCATTACTCGTCATGAAATCATTTGCAAAGATATCAAAGCGATCCGAGCCCTTTCTTGAAAGTTACGGGCGTTCGTAGTTTCGGATTCGTTTAGGAACAAAATTCTTTTGAAAACCAACCTTTTTGCAACTTTAGAAATTTAGTCATACAAAAGACATAAGGATCATAATTCGACTACAATAAGAAATAGTGTAAACGGACTGTCATTTGAAAGTCGGGACAAAAGTTATATCAAACATCTTTCGGACATCACTCGGAAACATATCAAACGTCATAAATATATCAAAGGACCATAGTTATACGTCAAACCAATCCGAGTCCGCCTCGGAAAGTTACGAACGTTACTCACTTTTAGGACTTTCTACGAACAAATCAAAGCCATCCGGTTTCTATGAAAGTTACGGACATTTTTAAACATAAGATCCTTTCGGAACAAAACCATATACATAGCATTTCAAATCCAATCGTATCAAGGACATATAAACCATATAAGGATGCCATCATCAAGAAGCAAATAAGCATCGTAAACATGCTCGGACGTTAAGGATATGATCACCCCCGAAGCTCATAACATATCATAACTTAGCCATATCTAAGACATGCCAAAAGAAGGAAAGGTAAGCTTTACATACCTTGATTGCTTCCTAAGCTAATCCAAACTCAAGTCTCGGCTTCTCAAAATCTACAACACGTCATTAGACACCAAACATTACTCATAGGCACCTCGGAATCCCATTTTTAAGTTCGCACTTTATTTACGAAATTTGAAGCGACATCAGTAAATTCAACACCCCGAGAATTCAACTCGCCAAATATCCAACAACATTACCAACAACCACATCAACAATATCCTAAGCAATTCCAAACGCATTCTAACATTAATAACTCCTTTCTACATAATTCGACAACATTCATGCATATTCAATTCAACTTCATACATTCAAACTAATATCAACGATCGCATATTCAAATACCAACCCAAAACCATTCAAATACGATTCAAGAACATTTCCAAACAATCGCACAATATTTCAAACAATCAATTAATGCTACTCCACCGAAACCTCAAATTTCCATAAGAACAACAACAATACATTTTCTTCCTACCAAATTCATAAACTACACCAATAATCCACATATTCACAACATTAACCTTAACAATACAAGAAACTACACTAAATTCACATTATCTTCAAAACAGCCCATTAACGTTCTCTACTTCAACTTAGACCATTAAATCATCATTTTCACCATAGAATCCATACAACAACAACCAAAACATACTAAATAAAATTAGTTCATCATTTCTACACCACACACATATATACACGGCCACAACCCCAACACCATATTTTCATGAACTTCATTCACTTCTACATTTCACAACATGCACAATCATCCATAAAACACATAAAGAAGATTAAATCTCACCTTTTTCCCTTCAACTTCTCTATACGGCTAGACTTGCTCATAACCACAACGAACGATTTTCTTGCTCCAACAACTACTCCATGTTGATTAGAACCTTCCAATTAGTAGGAAACCTAGAAGAAAATATTTTTCCATGATCAATTTTTGACCTTCAATTTTTTTCTTCCTTGGCCGTTTCCTCCTTCTTCATTTTTCTTCAAGTTTCTTGAAATTTCTAAGAGATAACAAATGATGAAGATGACTTAAATTAGTCATCTTTCTCTACATATATAATTCACACATGTGGCCCTATGGCCCACACACACACATGGCCACATATGGCCATTTTCATGAATTAATAAGTTTCCAAAATTTCACTTCTAGCCCTTAATTTTCATGAAATGCTTAACTTTCCATAATTCACTTTTGACCCCAAATTTTTCTTATTCCAATTTTACCCTTAACACTCCATGCCAATGAAAAGATGAATGTGCAACTTGTGCATTAAAACAAAAATCAACAAAACCGAAAATTAAAAGTCTTGTCCATAATTTGTCGCAACCAACTTAGAATATTCCAACGTACAAAATACGGGGTATAACAGTACGGATAACCCTGAGCCTTGGTAGGGCCAGGTATGTATAATCACCGAGCCTCGTCATGGCCGGGTATGTGAAACACCGATCCTTCATGGTCGGGTATGCTATGAATATGAATATGTAAATGAATATGAATATGATTATGAATATGAATATGGGTATGAAATGTAAATGAGTACGGATACGAATATGGATACGGATATGGATGTATGTACACAATCACGCATTAGAAATGGAAGGTCCCTATGAAAAGCAAGTAAGTGTTTATGACGATGGTTCTACTACCTCCCATCTTATGCTATTTCTTATGTTGTTTATTATGTTTCTATAATGATGATTGATCATGCTTTACATACTCGTACATTCTTCGTGCGCGTCCTTTTATTTGTGGACGCTGCGTCATGCCCGCAGGTGGCTAGGGAGACAGGCTTGATCTATAGCTTTATTACTCAGGGACTACGTAGCGGAGCTCCATTTCATTCGGAGCTACAACTTTTGGTACCTATTCTTTTGTGTACATATTTATGGGCATGGCGGGGTCCTGTCCCGCCTATATGATATGACATACTCTCCTTAGAGGCCCGTAGACATGTATATATATAGTTAGATGTATTTGGCCTTATCGGCCTATATTGTGAATATCATTTTGTTAGCCACGTCGGCTTATGTACATTGTTGTGGGCATAGTTATTGATGGTAATATAAATGTATTGTTGCCCAATGGGAATAGTATGAATGATGGATAGACAGTATGATTTAGCTATGTGGCTCACCTAGATGTAATGTGAACGTATGATAAGAGGTGCCCGGGTGGGTTAGCACCGCATACCCGTCATGGCCCTCCGGTTGGGTCGTGACAGAAAACCCTTTCACAAACCTTATGTAATAACCAGTCAGACCTAAGAAACTACGTATCTCCATTGGTGTCATGGGCCTTGGCCAATTCTTCACAGCTTTAATATTTTAAGTATCCACTCTAATGACTTCATCTGAAATAATGTGGCCAAGAAAAGCCACATAGTTCAACCAGAACTCACACTTGGAGAATTTGGCATACAACTCTCTGTCTCGAAGGATTCTAAGCACTGCTCATAAATGTTCTGCATGTTCCGCCTCTGACGGCGAATAAAACAGAATATCATCTATAAATACAATCACGAACAGACCTAGAAAGGGCCTGAATACGCGATTCATCAAGTCCATGAACACAGCTGGAGCATTAGTTAACCCGAACGGCATAACACAGAACTCATAGTGCCCACCATTGCATTGTGAGTAGAATAACGCGAGCTCTAGGTGATTATGAAGTCCCTATGAGATTAAGGAGATTACTTGATAGCTTTAAGTGTGTACCAAAAGATTTTGAGGTCATATGAATCGGTGAAACTAAGGTCGTCAAAGGAAGTGAAATGCAAGTCATTTTTGGAAAGGTTTTCGCAATAATTGAGCTAATATTTGTTTAGTAATGTCTTCAAGAGGAGCTATAGGTCCTCTTAGATGGTTAGTGAAGTGTTATATAAGTGTCAATAAGGTTCCATAAGTATTGGGAGTTGAACGAATCGACGCGAGAAAGTTTCCAAAAATGTTGGGTTGTACGACCACTTATACGGACCGTATAAGTTATACGACCCGTATAATGGTCTGTATAACCATTCCATAGAAGGGTGCAACTATGGTGGGATTATACGATCCATTTATATGGACCGCATAAGTTATACGGACCGTATAAATGGCCGTATAATTGGGTCGGGCCAATTTTTATTTTTTTTATATATGGACGGCCCTTGTTCATTTATTTCATTTCCAACATTTTCCCAAGTCTTGAAAGCTCTAGAACCTTCCTCCAAGCATATACACATAAACTCAAGAGAGATCATAGATCAAATAGCAAGAATCAAAGGATCCAAGTGTTAGAAGGCTCACTAGGGTTTGTAGCACTCAAGATTTTCTTTGGTGTTGAAGTTGGGGTTTCACTCAAGTGAATGATTTGATTCAAATCTTGCTCTTGTGTGATTAAGTTGAGTTTTTATAGTTGTTTCCATGTTATTAAGAATGTCTAGTTATTGAATAACTTGATTGAGGGAAAGAAAGCAAAAGAGGAAGTTTAAAGGTGGGTTGATAATGTTATGGGTAATAAATTGACTTGAGTTGTAATTGTCAGAGTACTTTGGGTATAATCTTGCTATGAATGGTAGTAATGATGATAAGGAAGTGTGGTATACAAGTCTATATAGAGTTGTATTGAAATTGTTGTTGTGTGTTGGTTATGAAAGGGAGTTTTGGGCATGTAATGAAGTCTCTTAATTACGAAATTGATGATAATTTCATTGTTGATTGGAAGCTATTTTATGATATAATGGATGTCGTTAAAACAGGGGAAATGCTGCCCAATTTTCGCTAGCTCACGAATTATTCTAGTTTGAACTTACGAATGTCTTTAAGACTTAACCTTAGTATGATCCTTTTAAATGTAGACCTTGCGAACGTGTAAGGAGAACGTTAAGAGATTATGGAGACGTTAAGGTATGTTAAGGCTATTCCTTCTTCATTTTGGCATGATCCTATGTTATGAGCCAACAAGTGATTAAATGAGCTTCCATATTATTCTACTCTTAGAAGCACTAGGAGTATTTCAGTCTTTGATGTCCCTATACCCCGTATGATTGTTCCTTATGTTCATAGGTCTTGAGATTACTTATGTTGATGATGTTAGCTCAAAGGTTGTCCATCGGAGGTAATATGACCTTATGTCACTCCTAGAGTTCTATGTATACATTTCAATTATGCATTGCATTCATATACATATGCATATTGAACCATGACCAGAAGGCGTTATATACACGTATATTATATGTACATGGGGTATGGGAAAATGGATAGGCATTATATACGCATTACCACCTGATCAGCTAGTGTACCTTGATGATGATATGTGGAGCGGGCCGTATGTTCCTCAGCACTATTATATGGGATATGGATTGGGCTGAACGTTTCTCAGTACTATGACCTATATTTATATACATTAGCATTATTAGCATTGAGAGCATGCAGATTATGCTCCCACAGAGGCATTGTCAGTTATACAGATACTTGTTCGTACAAATCTATGCAGACAGTCAGTTAGCTTTGAGTTCCAGATTTCGTTCATGATTCTTATACTTATACTTATGTTACTCTTATGTCTTACATACTCAGTACATTATCCGTACTGACTCCCCTATTACTTGGGGGACTACATTCATGCCCGCAGGTACAAGTAGACAGACAGGCGGTCCCGCTCAGTAGGACCTTTATTCAGCAGTAGTTGGTGCGCTCCATTTAATCTGGAGCTGCAGTCTATTTTGGTATGCCATTATTTTGGAGATGCATATGCATATGGGTATGACGGGGCCCTGTCCCGTCCTTTCTACAGTTTTATATTCCACTAGAGGTCAGTAGACGTGTGTGTATGTGTATGTCAGATGATGTAGCTTTGTCGGCTCCTATTCTTTTGTGTATAGTATATATAGCGGCCCAGTTGGCTTGCACTGTTTTGTCAGCTTGTATGCATGTAAATGTACAGAGTTCATGATGTCACCCCTTCATGAGGCAGTATGAGATCAGTTTTAGTCACTTATGGGCCCTTGATGTTTAGTATGGTTCAGATTTGAGTATAGGGGTGTTTGGTCATGTTATATCCCGTATTTTGTACATTGGGATAATCTGGGCTAACCATGATAAGTTAAGGACAAGACAATTCCGGGATGCGAGGTAGAGACTTTTGACCTTTGATTTTGTTTTAAGGCATAAGTTGCTTATGATTTTATTGGTATGGAATATTAAGGAAAATTTGGGGTCAAAAGTTAATTATGGAAAGTATTTATTTCATGAAAAAAGGCCAATGTGGCCGTGTGGCATATTAGTGGGGTACCACCCATGGCTTGGCCAAAATAAATTCATCCAAGCCATGTGTGGGCCATGGGACATTTGGATGAATCATATATGTGCACATTAGATGACAAGATAGACATTGTTCATCATTTTATCACTCTAGAAACTTAGAGAAATATGAAGAACAACCAAAAGGGAGTATTCGGCCATGGCACCAAAAATTGGTGACCATGAATAGTGATAAAAAAATATTTTCTTCTAGTATTCCAACCAATTGGAAGGTCCTTATTAACGTGCTTAAAAATTGACAATCATGTTGTTGCTTCATAATTTAAACTCACGTTGACAGTATTATATTTCGTATTTTTGTACGTCGGATTATTCGCAAGCTGAGGTGGGGCCCACACATTGAGATTTTTTTGGGACATGTGACAATTTATATGAATCACGTATGTGAAGTTAAACATAACTCAAGAAGGACCCTTGAGCCAAATCAAAGTGGAAGTCCTCCAAACAAATATTTTTAAGTAACGTTTTCGGGTGATCTGATTTCGAGGGGCACAAACGGTATTATAAGTTTGAAATTTGGAAAAACACCAAATATAGAAGTTGTAGATAATTGAATTATATTTCCAACCATAGGTCGTGGGTCCATAGGTGACATCGGGATAAGGAGATATGGATATTTTAAGGTGGAAAGGTCAGTGGGCTAGGCCCAAACCGGGCCCAATCGAGTTAGGCCCATGACCCATGCCTATTTAAGTGAAATTTCAGCCCTTTCCTCTCATTTTTCAGACCAAGAACACCAGAAAATTCTGGAAAGAGAGAGAGAAGAGCCTTGGAGAGAAGAAAACCAATTTTGACTAAAATCTGAGCCCCGAATTCCGAAGCCCATGAAGAGAAAAGTGTTGTACGCTGCGTTGTCTTCAATTTGAGCTAAAAATCAACCAAGGAGAAGAGTGATAACGTGGGGGCTGCATTCTTAAGGTATGATTACGGTTCCTTTTCATTGTTAACGAGTTCATTTAGAATTTTAACGGATTAGCACGGAGGAATAGCCTGATAAATTCGTTTGTTGGTGTTGTGAATTATGGAAGGAGATTTGAAGAGAATTTTGGATGAAAATAAATGTATTTAACTTGTAAAATGTGAAGGCTGTTGTTATTGATGTTGTTCATATGAATTTCGACTCCTTTACGGAAATAAAATTATTAAATAGTTATATCGCAAATTTAGTTGGTTGAGAAATTTAGAAAACAATGTGCGGGATGTTTTATGGCATACGTCGGTATTGGAAATGATGTTAATACTATTGGTATTGTTGTTGATGTTGTTGGTTACTGAATTGAGAATTCGGGCTAGGCATATAAACAGGGGAGATGCTGCCCGATTTTCGACGAATATAGAATGGTTTGGTTTGAAATTTGGAACAAGTGTGAAATAAAGAGACTAACGTAGCGTGAATCCCTTTAAATGTAGATTTATGAGTTCGGACGAATACGCGTAGCTAATAGGAGGTTGAATGGTATGTAAAGCTCACCCTTTCTTTCTTTCTTTTGGCATGTCTACAATTCTCATTTGCTTCTTGATGTTACTATTCCTAATTCAGTCGAACTATGGTCTTTTTGTCTTTGGTATGATCGGATTTCAAAGTTTGCATAAAAAGTTTTGTTCCTAAAGGGTTCTATATCAAAAAAAAAAAAAGGCCGTAACTTTCGTAGACAGAACCGGATCGCCTCGATATGCTCGTAGAAGGCTCTGTAGCGTATAATGACTATACTTTCCATAGGCGGGCTCGGATTGGGTTGACGCTCGTCCGTGGGTCCCGCGACTTTCCTTTGTATAGTTCTAACGACTTTTGAAGGAACTTAGCATGACTATCGTCTTAACCCTCGAGCGTCGATTACTTACTTACCTATCGAGTCTGTAATGACGATTATGTTCTCGATTTCCATAAGCTACTCCATATGGCTTTGAAACGTAACCATGATTTCTAAAGTTATATTTGATATGTTCCCGAGTGACATTCGGGGGAAACTTGATTTGACTATTCTCTTGGTTTTAAATGATAGTTCGTTTTGACTATTCTATGGAGTTTTTGAAATGTTTTAAATTGCATATAGTCTCCCACGACTCTGCTCGTGCATATGGTTGTTATATCTTTCGCCGAGTCCCGGGCCGGTAATGTTATCGTGCGCACTATGTTATATTCCGAAGTATGATGTGTCCGGTTCGCCGAGCCCCTCGCTAGAGGGCCGGGTACCGTGTATATTCTGGTGTTATGATGTGTTATGGCGTTATGATGTGTTATGTGATATGTCGGGTTACGGAGATTTGAAACCTTCCGGAGTATGATGTGTTATGGCGCCAATGACGGGCGGGCGACCATATTCCCTGAGCCCCCATGCATGATTTGTGTTTTGATAAGTAAGTATTTTGGTATTCTGGATTTTGCATTTATTTTCTGTACTTCTTGTTCCGATTATGATCCTGTTTACTATATTTCATGCTTTGCATACTCGTACATATTTAAATCGACCCCCCTTTCTTCGGGGCTCGCGTTTCATGCCCGCGGTACGGATACTTGTTGTGATGATCCGACAGCTTAGGCTTTCCATTCAGCTATTTTGGAGCGCTCCCTTGTTCAGGAGCCTATGTATTGGTACAGACTCTTCCGATGCATATGTATATGACTATTCATGGGTACGGCGGGGCCCTGTCCCGTCATATGGTTTTGTTGTTACTCGTAGAGGTCTGTAGACATATGTGTGGGTTGTGGGTAATCACTGTTCGGTTGTGTCTGTGTGATTTGTGATTTGGACGTCCCCCTATACTATGATAGCCTTACCGGCTTATGTGTGATATTATCTGCTGAAAGTTATGACAGCAATATATATATATATATATATATATATATATATATATATATATATTATGACAACTTTGGGGCGACGTTTCACTTTTCCGTATGTACGAATCCGGTTATGCTAGCTATGGTCCGACGTCCGATCTTTGTATATGTATAAGTTGTTTGTATCGTTTCGGTTAATGGGTGTGTACGGGTGCCCAGCTCGGGCACTAGTTGCGGCCTACGGGGTTGGGTCGTGACAGAAGTGGTATCAGAGCAGTTCGTCCTTGGATTGTCTACAGACCGTGTCCGGCAGAATCTTGTTTATGGTGTGAAGCCGGCCACACTTATAAATTGAGGCTGCGGGGCATTTAGGAATCAGTGACCCTTTTTCTGTCTTAGATCGTGCGATAGAGCCAAGTCATAGGAAATGAGATTCCTCGTACTAACTTTTGATTTCAGCGGAAGGACGACATCGACAGAAGAAGGTGATTGACGATGTTGGAAGTTACAAAGCGCGCAGGTAAGTAAAGGCACGAAATATATATGTCAGGTAAGGTATTGAGGTACGATTGAAATGTAAAGTCAAAAATTGGAAGAAAAAAAATGGACGGGGAAAAGGTAACGAGGTGCGAGTTCGAGTTGGACATACGAGGTAAGTCCATCATTTTCATATTGTTGTTAATATTGAGAGCCCTGTGTGGCTGCGATATGATATGATAGGTATATATATGTTGGCCCTGTGAGGCATTGTTGGTATTTCCTGCGTGCAGGTTTTGAGATAGTAAGAAATATAGAGGAAACTCTGCCGAAATTTTCCCAGAAATAAACAGAGAATGAGATAGGGGTTTGTGGTATGCCTTGAAAGGTCGTGTCAATAGTAAGGATAGGATTTGACTAAGGTGCAAGTACGGTTGACCTTGAGAAATAAATTAACGGCTGGATTGATGGTAATAGTAATTAGGAGGTCGATATCGATATGGTAAAAGAATTTGAAAAGGGCTTGTGATATTAAGAGATGACTTAGAAGAGGTTGGTAAATCTTGATAGAGTGTTATATTAAGGTACCAACTGAATTGATAAGCAGGGATAAATTATGACGGGTTTATAATTAGAAAAAAATAATAGTATGATTGAGACAAGAGTACAGAGGAAAAAGAATTGTGATGGATATGAATGTATCGATAGGACAGCTTGTGAGATATTAAGGATAAGATTGACCAGAAAGGGCAAAAAGTTAAGGAATGTGCCGCTATAAGATTGATCACGAACAGGATATTACGTGAATATAATAAGGATTGTTATGAAAATGAGCAAAGCCTAAGCGAGGAAGTGACTAAAAGATATGACGTGATCTAGGTGACTAAAGTATAACGGCGAGCTATTGAGAAAAAAGGGAGTTCATGAAGTCCTTCTATGGGGAAAGTTCAGGATAGAGATTATGAGAAAGCGGAAATGATAGCGAGCACGAAAAAAAAAAAGAAGGGGTTAATTGGAAAAAGGGGATGAAAAGAAAGGGAGCGAGACAACAGTGCGGTAATAGATGATGACATGTGTAGCCGAGAACACGAGTAATATCAGTGACGGAACGGTGAAAGACCAAACTATAGAAAGATGAGCAACGAGGTAGAATGAGTGCTAGGAAATGACTGGTATGATAAGAACAAATAGGGATGAACAGAATATGATTTGAAAACGAGAAAGGGATTGTGTAGGAGTAGTATTTTCCGAAGGACATAGAGGTATTATAAAATTCATCGCGCGCAGAAAAGAAGGATGGGCATAGACGGGAGAAATATGGTAAGGGGATACTAAAGGAAGCACCCAAGATAGACGTAGTTAAATGAGTACGAATATGGAACGAAAAGGGAATGCATAGTTATGAATTAAAGGTGTAGTACGACGATATGGTGACAAGATAAGGCTATTATTGCGACGAACCTGGTATGTTTTTGAGTAAGTTAGAAGCCTGTGTTGGGTACACAGTAAGGGTAAAAAGGCATAGAGCATAAAGGGGTACTGCGTGCACACGACTTCACCTAAAAAATAATGGGATCTCTAAGCGACAAAGACGGTAGGCTTAAGGAACCGGTGGTGCAATATAATTTCATCAAAAGAAACAGGTGATGTAGGTTGAGGTAAAAATACTACTTCGAGGGAACTTTGGACATTTATCGTTGGAATATAAGTGCCACCTAGCTGAGAATTTGGGATGACTACGAGTATTAAATAATCATTGATTGGAGTAAGAGACCCTTTCTGATTCGGCGGGAGATGTGTTATGAGGATGTCTTGAAATCTGTTAAGACTTCGATTTACTCCGGATTAGGTGATGAGGGTCATGCGGTGAGGTGGACGCGATCATACTAGCATTAGAGCACCGCATTTCATCAGAGTCCCAAAGTTAAGCGTGCTGGAGTGGGAGAAATTTCAGGATGGGTGACCCCCTGGGAAGTGTACTAAAAGTCCTGTAGAGTCGGACGCAGGGGAGACAAATGGGAAGCTAGGGTAACCTAAGAGAAATCAGAGTATACAGAGTGGGCAGGAACCTTAAGAGGTCACATAGGACGAGGCAGACTGAACCAGTGAAAAGAAAGAAGGCGCATTACAGCTTTAGAATCAGGGTGAGTTGAATAGCGTTTGGAAATATTTTGTAAGTAAGATGGTAGCAATTATGTATACGTATGTATATGACATCCCATACATGACTATATCAGCGGGTATGTACATCCCAGTAATCGACGTTGTGACATATTGGAAGGCATTAGTCGGACAGGGTAATGAAGTTCAAGTAGAAGGAAATGAAATGGCACCAATGTTATAAGGCGAGTTGATCTTTGTTTTCACTACAGGTTAAGCTCGGGAAGTTCTAATACAATGATATTTGGAAAGAAAGAAAGTGAGTAGATGGAAGATAAAGGGGCCAAAATGTCGGAGAAAGCAAAAGAGTATGAAACGTGAGGGAGTAAAGCCTCCAAGAGAGGCGACGGGCAAAGCATGGCACTATTTGGATAAAAATTTGAGGGTAGGCGCGTGAAAGGGATAGAGTGTGGTAGTATGGAACAAAAGAAGAATGAGAAGTAAAGGAAAGAATGAATAGGCCGTGCAACGATGCCAAGAGATTTCTAACTCTCGCAAGATAAGTGACCACGACGATGGATAGCAAAAAAAAAAAAAAACTATTAATGTATTAGGACCTCCTTAATAAAGGGGGGAAGAACATATTGGACTTGAAAGAGATTATGACGTCCTTATGCTCCAGAGGGGAAAATTTACTAGCTTGGAGCTAGAGTTCAAACGATTGCCGATGTAAGGAAATTGAAGACACGTATACTTGTGTTATAAGAGAATCGTAAGGGAGTAAGAATTTCCGTAGCCCTATGCTTTTGGGTTGTATGGTAAGATTTGAGGGATAAAGGTTAAAGAAACAAGCTTGTAGCAAAAGCTAAAGGAATAGTTGTGGCAAGAGCTCAAGGATTTAGTTTGAACTCGAATTATGAGTTGCCATAAGTGTAGTTGTACTGTGAAGGATAGCGAAGGGTGCGGAACCATTTCGTATATATATACTTTGGATCGACGGAAGTAGTCCTGGGAAGGAACTAGGAGGAATAGTTAAGGGACATAACCATTATACCCACTAGCAACAAAGTCATGTTGAGTGAGCACTCGGAATGTAAAGGTAAAATAGTGACGAGGATGTAAGGACTAATGACGCTGACCATTGAACCGCAAGTGAATCTCGATACAGTATGTCACCCTCAGACTGACGGACAGACCGAGCATACTATCCAGACGCTAAGGGATATGTTGTGGGCCTGTGTTATTGATTTCAGATATAGCTGAGATGATCTTTTGCCACTTGTTGAGTTCGCTTATAATAATAGCTACCATTCTAGTATCCAGATAGCCGTACGAGGCTTCGTGTGGCAGGAAGTGCAGTTCACCGATTAGCTGGTCCGATGTTGGCGAAACTAAGTTAATTAGCCCAGATAGGGTTCAGCAAGTCATTGATGAGGTAAAATCTATTCAGGAGTGGTCATTAGCAGCTCAGAGTCGACAGGAATCGTATGCGGATAATCGACGTCGACGTTTAGGGTTCCAGATTGGTGATTGGGTAATTCTGAGAGCGTCAGCCATCAAGGGTGTTATGAAATTCGGTGGGAAGAAGAAGCTCAGTCCGAGGTATATTGGACCTTATCAGATCGTCCGTAGGTAGGCAAGGTTACCTAGGAATTAGACCTACCGTCTGATTTGGGAGCAGTGCATCCAGTCTTCCGCGTGTCAATGCTTCGCAAATGTGTAGGCGACCCTTCCAGAGTATTTTCCCTAGATGACATCCAGGTGACAGAGGAATTAGTCTACGAGGAGCAGCCTATAGCCATGCTGAATCGTCAGGTGAAAAGATTGCGTACTAAAAACATAACCTCCGTTAAGGTATTGTGGCGGAACAATATCAGGGAAGAGATGGAGAATACGTATTCCTACCTATTTCCTATGTCTTCAGGTAATCCAAATTCCCAGATGGGTTATGTTGATTGATTAATGAACTGTATGTGACAGCTATGAAAGAGACTCCCCCAAAGTGCTTATAAGACCCTGTAAGACCAGTTTAACATTCGAGGACGAATGTTCTAAAGGGGGGGAAGGATGTTATATCCCGTATTTTGTACATTGGGATAATCCGGGCTAACCATGATAAGTTAAGGACAAGACTATTCCGGGATGCGAGGTAGAGACTTTTGACCTTTGATTTTGTTTTAAGGCATAAGTTGCTTATGATTTTATTGGTATGGAATATTAAGAAAAATTTGGGGTCAAAAGTTAATTATGGAAAGTATTTATTTCATGAAAAAAGGCCAATGTGGCCGTGTGGCATATGAGTGGGGTACCACCCATGGCTTGGCCAAATTAAATTCATCCAAGCCATGTGTGGGCCATGGGACATTTGGATGAATCATATATGTGCACATTAGATGACAAGCTAGACATTGTTCATCATTTTATCACTCTAGAAACTTAGAGAAATATGAAGAACAACCAAAGGGAGTATTCGGCCATGGCACCAAAATTGGTGACCATGAATAGTGATAAAAAAATATTTTCTTCTAGTATTCCAACCAATTGGAAGGTCCTTATTAACGTGCTTAAAAATTGACAATCATGTTGTTGCTTCATAATTTAAACTCACGTTGACAAGTATTATATTTCGTATTTTTGTACGTCGGATTATTCGCAAGCTGAGGTGGGGCCCACACATTGAGATTTTTTTGGGACATGCGACAATTTATATGAATCACGTATGTGAAGTTAAACATAACTCAAGAAGGACCCTTGAGCCAAATCAAAGTGGAAGTCCTCCAAACAAATATTTTTAAGTAACGTTTTCGGGTGATCTGACTTCGAGGGGCAGAAACGGTATTATAAGTTTGGAATTTGGAAAAACACCAAAGATAGAAGTTGTAGATAATTGAATTATCTTTCCAACCATAGGTCGTGGGTCCATAGGTGACATCGGGATAAGGAGATATGGACATTTTAAGGCGGAAAGGTCAGTGGGCTAGGCCCAAACCGGGCCCAATCGAGTTAGGCCCATGACCCATGCCTATTTAAGTGAAATTTCAGCCCTTTCCTCTCATTTTTCAGACCAAGAACACCAGAAAATTCTGGAAAGAGAGAGAGAAGAGCCTTGGAGAGAAGAAAAACCAATTTTGACCAAAATCTAAGCCTCGAATTCTGAAGCCCATGAAGAGAAAGTGTTGTACGCTGCGTTGTCTTCAATTTGAGCTAAAAATCAACCAAGGAGAAGAGTGATAACGTGGGGGCTGCATGCTTAAGGTATGATTACGGTTCCTTTTCATTGTTAACGAGTTCATTTAGAATTTTAACGGATTAGCACGGAGGGAATAGCCTGATAAATTCGTTTGTTGGTGTTGTGAATTATGGAAGGAGATTTGAAGAGAATTTTGGATGAAAATAAATGTATTTAACTTGTAAAATGTGAAGGCTGTTGTTATTGATGTTGTTCATATGAATTCCGACTCCTTTACGGAAATAAAATTATTAAATAGTTATATCGCAAATTTGGTTGGTTGAGAAATTTAGAAAATAGTGTGCGGGCTATTTTATGGCATACGTCGGTATTGGAAATGATGTTAATACTATTGGTATTGTTGTTGATGTTGTTGGTTAGTGAATTGAGAATTCGGGCTAGGCATATAAACGGGGGGAGATGTCTTGCCCGATTTTCGAGAATATAGAATGGTTTGGTTTGAAATTTGGAACAAGTGTGAAATAAAGAGACTAACGTAGCGTGAATCCCTTTAAATGTAGATTTATGAGTTCGGACAAATACGCGTAGCTAATAGGAGGTTGAACGGTATGTAAAGCTCACTTTCTTTCTTTCTTTCTTTTGGCATGTCTACAATTCTCATTTGCTTCTTGATGTTACTATTCCTAATTCAGTCGGACTATGGTCTTTTTGTCTTTGGTATGATTGGATTTCAAAGTTTGCATAAAAAGTTTTGTTCCTAAAGGGTTCTATATAAAAAAAAACGGCCGTAACTTTCGTAGACAGAACCAGATCGCCTCGTTATGCTCGTAGAAGGCTCTATAGCGTATAATGACTATACTTTCTATAGGCGGGCTCGGATTGGGTTGACGCTCGTCCGTGGGTCCCGCGACTTTCCTTTGTATAGTTCTAACGACTTTTGAAGGAACTTAGCATGACTATCGTCTTAACCCTCGAGCGTCGATTACTTACTTACCTATCGAGTCTGTAATGACGATTATGTTCTCGATTTCCATAAGCTACTCCATATGAATTTGAAACGTAACCATGATTTCTAAAGTTATATTTGATATGTTCCCGAGTGACCTTCGGGGGAAACTTGATTTGACTATTCTCTTGGTTTTAAATTATAGTTCGTTTTGACTATTCTATGGAGGTTTTGAAATGTTTTAAACTGCATATAGTCTCCCACGACTCTGCTCATGCATATGGTTGTTATATCTTTCGCCGAGTCCCGGGCCGGTTATGTTATCGTGTGCACTATGTTATATTCCGGAGTATGATGTGTCCGGTTCGCCGAGCCCCTCGCTAGAGGGCCGGGTACCGTGTACATTCTGGTGTTATAATGTGTTATGGTGTTATGATGTGTTATGTGATATGTCGGGTTACGGAGATTTGAAACCTTCCGGAGTATGATGTGTTATGGCGCCAATGACGGGCGGGCGACCATATTCCCTGAGCCCCCATGCATGATTTGTGTTTTGATAAGTAAGTATTTTGGTATTCTGGATTTTGCATTTATTTTTCGTACTTCTTGTTCCGATTATGATCCTGTTTACTATATTTCATGCTTTGCATACTCAGTACATATTTCGTACTGACCCCCTTCTTCGGGGGCTGCGTTTCATGCCCGCAGGTACAAATACTTGTTGTGATGATCCGACAGTTTAGGCTTTCCATTCAGCTATTTTGGAGCGCTCCCTTGTTCAGGAGCCTATGTATTGGTACTGACTCTTCCGATGCATATGTATATGACTATTCATGGGTACGGCGGGGCCCTGTCCCGTCATATGGTTTTGTTGTTACTCGTAGAGGTCTGTAGACATATGTGTGGGTTGTGGGTAATCACTGTTCGGTTGTGTCTGTGTGATTTGTGATTTGGACGTCCCCCTATACTATGATAGCCTTACCGGCTTATGTGTGATATTATCTGCCTTATATAAGTTATATATATATATATATATATATATATTTATATATATATATTTGGGGCGACGTTTTCACTTTTCTCGTATGTACGTAATCCGGTTATGCTAGCTATGGTCCGGCGTCTGATCTTTGTATATGTATAAGCTGTTTGTATGTTGTTCTGGTTAATGGGTGTGTACGGGTGCCCAGCTCGGGCACTAGTTGCGGCCTACGGGGTTGGGTCGTGACAGGTCACTTTAGGTCAGACACTCATCACGACTCATCAGAGCAGTTCTGTCGTAGGGTTGTCTACAGACCGTGTCTAGTAGAGACTCTTTTATGGGTATGTTGTACACCACACTTATAAACAGTAAGCTGCAGGACATTTAGGAAATTGTCATTCCTTCTCTCTTAGGTCGTGCGATTGAGCCATGTGTTAAGAGTTCACCCTCTAATGATTTGTTATGATTCCAGCGATACCTCGCAAGAAAGCTACAACTGCCCAGAACGGCAAGAGAGTGTCTGGTGAGGCCACTCGCTGTCACGACCCGACCCGAGGGCCATGACGGGCACCCGGTGCTAACCTACCCGGGTACCTCTTATCGTACATTCATATTCACATCTAGGTGGACCACATAGCTTACTCATGAATTCTATACATCAATAATGCTAAACTCATTGGGCAACAACACATTTATACCATCATTAACAACTATGCGCACATTAATATACATAAGCCGACGAGGCCATCAAAATGATATACAAAATATAAGCCGACAAGGCTTCAAGATATCTAACCATATACAACTGTCTACGAGCCTCTAAAAAGAGTAAGTAATATCATAAAGGCGGGACAGGACCCCGCCGTGCCTATGTATGTACATAAAAGAATAATACCAAAAGCTGTAGCCACGGATGAAATGGAGCTCCTCTAAGAAATCTCTGAATAAGAAAGCTATGGATCAAGCCTGTCTCCCTGGCCACCTGCGGGCATGACGCAACGTCCACAACAAAAGGACGTCAGTACGAATATTGTACTGAGTATGTAAAGCATAATCAACATCATAATAGGAGCATAATAGAACACATTAGAAACAACCTAAGATGGGAAAATTGGGAGATAATAAAGCCATCATCATCATTACTTACTCACTTGTCTTTCATAGGGACCTTCCATTTCTAATGCGTGCTCGGGCACATACATACAAACATATACATATATCTATATCCGTATCCATATTCGTATCCGTATTCATATACATATTCATATCCATAGCATACCCGACCATGAAGGTTCGGTAGTTTCACATACCCGGCTATGACAAGGCTCGGTGATTATACATACCTAGCCCTACCAAGGCTCAGTGGTATCCGTACCCAACTGCAGTGGTGTGCGCGCCATAGATATCATACCCGGCCATATAAGCTCGGTGTTACATAATATTCATACATATTTAGACACGTATACTTAAGAGTCCATAACCACCATCAACATCATTACCATTATCGTTTTTGTTACGTCTATCCTTGGAGGATCAACTATCATATAAAGGATGCAATGGAATCATGAAAGTATCGACGATCATGAGCTTTAGAAAGTTTGGAGATAGAATCATTTGGAGGACATTATAGAACTCATGAAAGGATATATATAGCCAAGGAACCATGCTTTACTGAAAGAAGGGTTAGCCTTACATACCTCTTTGTCTTCTCAACTATCTAACGTTCACTGTTGAAGCTTAAATCATCTACATTTAGAAGGATTTATAACATGGTTAAGCCTTAATTATACTCTTAGATTCAAACTAGAACAATTCATAGTCTAATGAAAATTGGGCAGCATTTCCCTATTTCATCAACTTCCACCATATCATAAAATAACTCCCAACAACCATAATACGCTCATAATATCCAATTCAAGTAATCACATTACACTAAGCCTCCAATGTTCACCTCCATGTTCAACTCATACTAGCAACTTCATACCCATTTTAGCACATTTACATATAATGCTTCTTCATCACCATTATTACCTTCCATAACATGGTTATACTCATATCATACTAAGAATCATGACTACATATAGATTACTACTCATAAACATCATAAAAGCTACATTTAGACTTCATTTTCTACTTTCCTCTGCTACCCAAGTGTATCAACCTATCCATAGTCCAAATAACATGAAATGATCATAAAACTTACCTTTGATTGAGTAGGAATAACCCTTGGATGGAAATACCTCACTTGAAGAAAAACGCTAGCTTTAATCCATAAAGTTTTCTTGACTCTAGCAACCCCTAAGAGCTTCCCCATACTTGATTCCCTTAGATTAATGATATGAGCCTTGGATCTCCTTTGGATTCTTGTATATAAAATGTATGGAATGTTCTAGAGACTTGGAGAGAAGTGGAGAAGCGTTAAAATGAAAATAATGAAGTGGGATCACATTTATAGACTTGAAAATAACTCAGCCCGTCGGTTGTTATACGGACACTTATACGGTCCGTATAACATTGTACGGTCCGTATAAGTGGTCGTGGTTCACCATCAGGAAAAACATCTTCCTGTTGGGGGTTATATGGACCCCTTATACGGACCGTATAATGTTATACGGACCGTATAAGTGGTCGTATAACTCCACTTTCCTGAAATGGTTTCCGTCGTTTCATTCGGTCTCCAATCTTTATAGAACCTTCTTGACACTTGTTTAACACTTCATTACCAATCTAAGGAGAGTTACAACTCATCCTTTAAGACATCATTAAGTCAACATTAGCTCGGTACTTTACGGAACTTTTCCACAACACCACATATACTTTGCCCTTCTTAAGGAACTTTCTCCTCTTACTTCCAACATCCTTGAAATCTTAACTAGGATCGTTAAATAACCTTTCTCACTTATAGAAACATCATATTCGCCTCACCCTGCATTAGTCTATCTACCTCATGAGGACATGAAATTTTTCCGAGGTGTAACATTCTCCCCCCCTTAAGAACATTTGTCCTCAAATGTTGGGTTCTCGGGGATTTTATAAAAATTTTGCCAGAGTTTCCCTTATAATATAGCACTATCATCCTACACAGCAACCTAAAATACATTGACCCACAGGGCTACAACAACAACGGCAAATATCATGGCCACACACGACCAAGAAAACATCAAGAAAATACCTGAGGATAATGGCGTCTCTGCCTGAGTCTCCTTTGAGGGTGAAAATAAATGTGGGTACCGGAATTTCATGTCTTCTTCGGCTTCCCAAGTCATTTCCTCTCTATTATTATTCTCCCATAAAACTTTAACTGAAGCCACCTCTTTGGTTCTGAGCTTTCGTACTTGCCTATCTAAAATGGTAATGGGGACTTCTTCATAAGATAATTGCTTGGTGACTTGGACATCATCTATTGGTACAATTCTAGAAGGATCTCCGATGCACTTACGAAGCATCGATACATGAAAAACTGGATGAACTGACTCCAAATTAGGGGGTAGATCTAATTCGTAAGCCACTTTGCCTACTTTGCGCACAATCTCATAAGGCTTAATGTACCGGGGACTAAGCTTCCCCTTTTTACCAAACCTCATTACGCCTTTCATCGGCGACACCTTTAAGAATACCCAATATTTCACTTGGAACTCTAAGTCCCTTCGACGATTATCCGCATAGGACTTTTGACGACTCTGAGCTGTTAATAATCGATCCTGTATGAGCTTAACTTTCTCTATAGCTTTCTGGACCAAGTTTGGCCCTATCAATTTAGTCTCTCCTACCTCGAACCACCCAATTGGGGATCTGCACTTTCGCCCATATAAAGCCTCATATGGTGCCATTTGGATGCTAGAATGATAACTATTATTATAAGCAAACTCAATAAGCGGTAAATGATCCTCCCAACTACCTCCAAAATCCAATACACATGCCCGTAGCATATCCTCAAGGGTCTGAATGGTACGTTCGGCTTGCCTATCTGTCTGTGGGTGAAATGCCGTGCTTAGGCTCACCTGAGTCCCCAAAACTTCTTGGAAAGATTTCAAAAAATTTGCTGTAAATTGAGTCCCTCTATCAGAGATAATCGATACTGGAACACCGTGAAGCCGCACTATCTCTTTAACATAAAGCTTTGCATAATCTTCTGCTACATATGTAGTTCTGACCGGTAAGAAATGAGCTGACTTCGTAAGTCTATCTACAATCACCCATATAGAATCATACTTACGTCCGAACGGGGCAGTAAGCACCGTAATGAAGTCCATGTTAATTACTTCCCATTTCCAAGTTGGAATTTCTATGGCTTGCAACAATCCATGACTTTTGGTGCTCGGTTTTCACTTTCGACGATTGGGACATTGAGCTACAAATTCCGCTATATCTTTCTTCATCCCATTCCACCAATAAATAGATTTAAGATCATGATACATTTTTGTTACTCCGGGGTGGGCAGAATAACGGGAACAATGGGCTTCTTTCAATATTTGGTGGCGTAAACCTGCAACATCAGGAACACATAACCTGCCTCGACATCGGAGAACTTCGTCTCCAGAAATCTCAAATGATGACTTCCCCTTCTGAGGGAGCATATTCCTGTAATGAATTAGCATGGGATCTTCGTATTGTCGCTCTTTCACTCCCACTACTAACGACGAAACCGCTGAATTCTGGATGGTAGCTCCCATACTACCTGAGTCCACTACTCGAACTCCTAGGCTAGCTAACTGCTGGAGCTCACGAGCCATTTCCCTCTTCTCTAGCTGCACATCACATAAACTTCCCATGGATCTATGGCTAGGAGCGTTAGCCACAACATTTGCTTTTCCGGGATGATACAAAATGTCAACATCATAGTCTTTCAATAATTCCAACCACCGCCGTTGCCGCAAATTCAACTCTTTCTGCTTTAAGATATACTGAAGGCTCTTATGATCTGTATAAATATCCACATGGACACCATACAAATAATGTCTCCACATCTTTAGTGCATGAATCACCGGCCAATTCAAGGTCATGGGTTGGATAATTCTTCTCATGTTACGCCAGAATCGCCTTGAAGCATACGCAATCACCTTACCATGTTGCATCAATACACAGCCTAGCCCAACGCCTGAAGCATCACAATACACAACATAACCTTCTGATCCTTCTCGAAGTGTCAGGACTTGGGCAGAAGTTAATCTATTCTTTAGCTCTTGGAAACTACGTTCACAAGCATCTGTCCATTGAAACTTAGCTGATCTCTGGGTTAACTTTGTGAGTGGTGCCAAAATAGATGAAAAGCCTTCTACGAACCTCCTGTAATAACCTGCTAAGCCCAGAAAACTACGAACCTCCGTAGGAGTTATGGGCCTTGGCCAAGTCTTCACGGTCTCAATCTTCTGGGTATCTACCCGAACACCATCGACTGAAATGATATGCCCCAGAAAGGTCACTGAGTTCAACCAAAACTCACACTTAGAAAATTTGGCAAATAACTCTCGAGTCTGAAGAAATCTAAGAATGGTACGCAAATGATCCGCGTGTTCTGCCTCGGACCAAGAATACACCAAGATATCGTCGATGAAGACAATCACAAATAAATCTAGGAAGGGCCTGAACACATTGTTCATCAAATCCATAAATACTGCCGGTGCATTAGTTAGCCCAAATGACATCACTCGGAACTCAAAGTGGCCATATCTTGTTCTGAAGGCTATCTTAGGGATATCTTTCTCCCTAACTCTCACTTGATGATACCCGAATCTCAAATCTATCTTTGAAAACCATTTGACACCTTGTAATTGATCAAATAAGTCGTCAATCCTTGGAAGAGGATATTTGTTCTTGAGCGTCACTTTATTCAGTTACCGATAGTCAATACACATTAGCAAGGATCCATCTTTCTTTCACACAAACAACACGGGTGCTCCCCACGGGGATGAACTAAGCCTAATAAAGCCTTTCTTGAGCAAGTCCTTCAATTGCTCCTTCAACTCTTTTAACTCTGCGGGAGCCATTCTGTAAGGAGGGATAGATATGGGTCTAGTATCCGCAAAGACATCTATAGCAAAATCAATCTCTCGCTGCGGAGGGAGGCACGGAAGCTCTTCGGAACACATCCGGAAACTCATTCACTACGGGGGACGACCGAAGAGCTTGCGGTTCAGCTTCTACATCTTGAACCCGAACTAGATGGTAAATACAACCTTTTGTGATCATTTTTCTTACCTTAAGATAGGAAATAAACCTACCTTTTGGTGATGCAGTATTCCCTTTCCATTCTAAAACTGGTTCTCCCATAAATTAGAAGCGAACCATTTTCATTCTACAATCAACATTGGCATAGCAAGAAGCCAACCAATCCATGCCCATAATAACATTAAAATCCACCATTTTTAGCTCATGTAAGTCAACCATAGTACGATGGTCACAAATAACAATTACACAATTTCTATATACTCGACTAGCTATTACTGGCTCACCAACGGGTGTAGACACCTCAAAAGGTTTGATCGTCTCCGGTTCGACCCCGAATCGACCCTCAATATATGGAGTAACATACGACAATATGGAGCTCGGGTCTATCAAAGCATATACGTCATGAGAAAATACCGATAATATACCTGTGACAACATCAGGAGAAGGCTCAAGATCTTGGCGTTCAGCCAGAGCATAAATACGGTGCTGAGGACCGCTAGAACTGGGGGCTCTCCCCCTACCTCTACCATGGCTGATTGGCGTATGTGAACCTGGCCCTATACGGCTTATGGATGATGAATAGCAGGCTACCGATCCTGAAGGCTAGGTCCTACCCCTACCACCAATCAAGGGGCAATCACGCATAATATGGCCTGGCCGACCGCATGCATAGCAAACCTCTGAACCTAGTCGACACTGGCCCCAATGTAACTTCCCACACTGGGAACATCGTGGCACGGGTGGCCTCGCCTGACCCGAATCACCCCTGAACTGAGAATCTGAAGCCCTGAAGCTCTGACTCGGCCCGGAATAAGTAGACCTATCAAATCTCTGGCTTGTAAACCGTGGAGACGCACTAGTCATAGCATGGCCTGAGTGTCTAGAAAATTGTTGTCTCGGCCCGCCTCTAAACTCACTCATCGGATCCGAAGATCTAGCCCTCTTGTTATACCCTCTATCATACTCACGCTCACTTTTTTCTTTGTTGTTGGCTTTCTTCCAAATTCTGGGCATGGGCTTGAATGCGTAAGATATCCATGTTTTCCTGAAGGGATGCAGTCAAGCACCTATCCATCAAATGTGGCCCTAGGCCTCTAACAAATAGGTGTACTCGGTCACCCATATCTGCTACCATGGCCGAAGCATACCTAGCCAAAGAATTGAAGCGGAGAATATACTCTAAAACACTCATACTGCCTTGCCTAAGATTCAGTAATTTATCGGCTCTAGCCCGCCGAACCTCTGGAGGAAAGTAATGCCGGAAGAAGGCATCCACGAATTCTTGCCATACCGGGGGAGGTGCATTGGCTCCCCGCGAAGCCATCCAAACTGTACACCAATGAACCGTGACATCCCTCAATCTATAGGATGCTAACTCCACCGATTCAACATCTAAACCATGCATTAACCGAAGTGTCCTTAACATTCTATTGATAAAATTCTGAGGGTCCTCTTCCGGCTTTGACAAAAATTTCGGAGGGTTCAAGCTAATAAAATCACGGGCCCTTGCACTAACAACCCTATCACCTTGCCCCGTACCTTGCTGCTGTGTCTGGGAGGCAACCAACTTGTTACACCTCAAAAAAATTTTCGTTGATGCACAGTGAATAGACTAACAAAGAGCACGAAGTATACGGTATTGTAATAACTAAGGAATGACATTTGATGACCCTAAGTAAGATCTCAAAGACATTCGATGTTATATGAGGAAATTTGCCAAGAGAAGGCAAGGCATATGATAAGTATTGAAAGAGATTTACGAGTAACGAGTTAATGATGATTTAATGATGCTTTGAAGAAGAGTTATAACATCCCTTAGATTGTTAATGAGGTGATAAACAAGTGTCAAGAAGGTTCCATAAGGATTGGAAATCAAACGAGTCGACGAAAACAAGTTCGAAATGACTGGGCATTATACGGCGAAACATACTGGCCGTATAAAACATCTTTGTCACGACCCAACCCCGTAGGCCGCGACTAGTGCCTGAACTGGGCACCCGTACACACCCATTAACCAGAAACAACATACAAATGATTTATATATACAGAAAGTAAGACGTCGCCCCAAAGCTGTCACAAATATATATACATATTGTAGTCACAACTTTCAGCAGAGGAGACATATACAAAGATCAGATGTCGTCTCAAACCGTCGTACATGAGCATATATATCGCACATAAGCCGGTAAGGCCATCATAATACAGGGGGGGACGTCCAGAACACAAACCACACAGACACAACTGTACAATAACTGCCCACAACCCATACGTAAGTGTCTACAGACCTCTAAGAACAATAACAAAATCATATGATGGGACAGGGCCCCGCCGTACGCATGAGTAGACATATACATATGCATCGAAAGAGTCTGCACCAAAATATAGGCTCCGGAACAAGGGAGCGCTCCAAAATAGCTGAGTGGAAATCCTAAGCTAGCGGATCACCAAAGCGAGTATTTGTACCTGCGGGCATGAAACGCAGCCCCCGAAGAAAGGGGGTCAGTACGAAATATGTACTGAGTATGCAAAGCATGAAATACAGTAAACAGGATCATAATCGGAACAAGAAGTACAGAAAGTAAATGCAATATCCAGAATATCAAAATGCTTACTTATTAAAACACAAATCATGCATGGGGCTGAGGAATATGGTCGCCCTCCCGTCGCTAGCGCCATAACACATCATACTCCGGAAGATTTCATATTCTCGACATCTCCGTAATACATCATAACGCCATAACACATCATAACATCATAACACATCATAACACCAGAATAAAAGCGGTACCCGGCCCCCTAGCGAGGGACTCGGTGAATCGTAACACATCATACTCCGGAATATAACATAGTGCGCACGATAACATACCGGTCCGGGACTCGGCGGTGGTATAACAACAAGATGCACGAGCAGAGTCGTGAGTAACCATATGCATAAAAATCATCATTATAGACTCAATAGATAAGTAAGTAGTAGATGCTCGAGGGTTAGGACGATAGTCACATTAAGTCCTTTCAGAAAGTCGTTAGAACCAAACATAGAAGAGTCTCGGGGCCCACGGACAAGTATCAAACCAATCCGAGCCCGCCTACGAAAGTTGGAGATATTATTCATTATAGAATCTCCTACGAACGTTTCGAAGCGATCCGAGCTCGTCTATGAAAGTTACGGTCGTTCGTAGTTACGGAATCTTTTAAGGACAAAATTCTTTCTAAAACATTTGAAATCCAATCATATAAAAACATAAGGACCTTAGTTCGACTACATTAAAAGAGTCAACTTTAAGAAGAGAATAAGAATCATATACAAGCTCGGATCTTAAGAATGGAATTACCCCGAGGCTCGTATCATAGCCTACTTACCACTAAGACATGCCAAAAGAAAGAAAGGTTAGGCTTTACATACCTCGTCCGCTTCCTAAGCTAATCCGAACTTACGACTCGGGCTTTCCAAGATCTACAATAACGTCGTTAGACACCAAACATTAGTCGTAAGCACTTAGGAATCCAATTCTAAGCTATCACTTGATCTACAGAAATTTGGGCAGCATTTCCCCTGTAAATTCAACAACCCCAAGAATTCAACTCGGCCAAATCATCAATAACAATACCAACAACCATACTAAAAATATCAACAAGTCATTCAAAACGCATTCTAACGTTAGTAACTCTTTTCTATATAATTTGACGGCATTTCATTTACATTCAAATCACCACATACAATTAAGCCAACGCCAATGCTCATACATTCAAGTACCAATTCGAAACCATTCAAACAAAACACAAGAATATTTCAAACAATCCACACAACAAACCAAACGGCCCAACCAACTTACAACCTCACCCGAAACCTTCCAATTTCCATAGGAACAACAACAACACATTTCTTTCTTCCAAATTCATAAACTATATCAACAATCCACACGTTAACAACTCCATTTTCATAATTACAAGAGACTACATTAAAATCACATTAACTTCCAATTCAGCCCACAACGATTACAACTTCAACTTGAATCATTAAGCTTTCATTATCATCATAAAATCCACAACAACAACAACCAAAATACTACATAAAATTAGTTCAACATGCCTACACCAAATCAGCCCATACACGGCCAACATCAACATGCATAAATTTCATGATTTTCATCCATTTCTACACTCTACAACATACACAAATCATCCATAACACATGTAAAAGGAGATTGAACCTTACCTTTTCCACTTAGTTCTTCACTTGGCTAGGGTTGGTGCTTTGCAAGAATGAATGGTTGGCTTACTCCAACAACCACTCCATGTTAATAAGGACCTTCCAATGAGTTGAAAAGCTAGAAGAAATTATTTTTCTTTGATAAATTTGAAGGAGTCCAATTCGGCCAGCCATGGCCGAATATGGTCCTCTCCTTTCCTCAATATTTCTCCAAGTTTCTAGAGTGGAAGATGATGAATATTAGTCTTATTTGTCATCTAATATGATCATATATTATTCATCCAAATGTCCCATGGCCCACACATGGCTTGGATGAATTAAAATTTGCCAAGCCATGGGTGGGAACCACCCATAACCACACGGCCACATTGGCTTATTTCATGAAAAATAATTAACTTCCAATAATTCACTTTTGACCCCAAATTTTTCTTAATATTCCATACCAATAAAATCATAAGCAACTCATGCCTTAAAACAAAACCGGAGGTCAAAGGTCTCAACCTCGTATCCCGGAATAGTCTTGTCCTTAACTTATCGTAGTTAGCTCGGAACACCCCAACGTACAAAATACAGGATATAACACATACGGACCGTATGTTCGGCCGTATAATCGGCCCCAGTTAGCACCTTTCTCGGACCAAATCTACGGCCGGACATACGGTCGGAACAATTTATACGGACCGTATGTTAGTCGTAGAAGTTGGTCGGGACGGTTGTGTATTTAATAAGGGATCCAAGTTTCATTTTATTTCATTTCCTTTCACTTGTACTTCTCTCTAGAACGTCTCTATACATTTCTCCCATAAGATTTCAAGAGATATTAGTGTTCAACTTCATCAAACCAAGTGAATCAAGTGTAAGAAACCCATTAAAGTTCATCCAAAACAAGAAATCCAAGTGAAGGTGAAACTAGGGTTTTGCTCAAGTGAGGTGTTTGTAAGGTTCATTCCTACACCATCTAAGGTAAGTTTTATGGTATTTCCATGTTGTTTAAGGTATTTGAACGTTGAAACACTTGGATTGTAGAAGGAAATAGAAAATGGGTCATGAATGTGGAAATAGTGTCACTTTTGAGTAAATGTTTGGATTGAGTCATGATTCTTGATATGTTATGATTATAATAATGTTATAGATGACATTGAGAACATGGAATAGACATCGTATATGAATGAACGTAATCGTGTGATATGACCATGAATATGGACGATTGGAAGTGAATTGAGAAGTTAGGATAATGTAGATGAATAAAGGCTATTGTTATGATGTTGTGAATGTTATTATTGATGTTTGGGAGTTGATATATGATATGGAGGAAGTTGTATAAATAAAGGAGATGCTATCCAATTTTCTCTAGCTTTAGTCAAGTATGCTAAGCTATCGATTCTCTAATGTTAGTATGTACTCTAATGAACGTAGCATTGAAGAAGAGCGTGCACGTGATAGAATAGTTGAACGAAGAGGTATGTAAGGCTAACCCTTCTTTCATAAGGCATGGTTCTTTTGCCAAATATCTATTCTTCTATGAGCCCATGATATTCTCCAATGATTCTATCTTTAAAGAGCTACTAAGCTCATGATCCTCGATATGTTACGATTGTACTAAGTTCCTTATATGACGAGTAATCCTTTAAGGATAGATGTAATGAACGACGATAGTAATGATGCTAAAAATGCTTATGAGCTTATATGTATATGTGCCTATGTATGGCTATTATGGAACCCCAAACTTATATGGCCGGGTAGAATATAGTAAATACGTATATATATATATGCGCGCGCACCATGATTGGGTATGGATAACCCTGAGCCTTGGTAGGGCTAGGTATGTATAACACTGAGCCTTAGTAGGGCCAGGTATGTGAATCACCGAACTTTCATGGTCGGGTATGCTATGTAAATGATATGAATATGAGTATGAATGGAAATATGAATATGAATACGAAAATGGATACGAAAGGTAAATGAGTACGGATACGTATACGGATACGGATATGGATGTATGTACACGGATACGCAATAGAGATGGAATGTCCCTATGAAAAGCAAGTAAGTGTTATGACGATGATACTATTATCTCCCATCCTATGCTATTTCATATGTTGTCTATTATGCTTTCATATTGATGTTGATCATGCTTTACATACTCAGTACATTCTTTGTGACGTCCTTTTGTTTGTGGACTGCGTCATGCCGCGAGGTGGCGCGGAGACAGTACTTGATCCATAGCTTCATTATTCAGGGACTACATAACGGAGTTCCATTTCATTCGGAGCTACGACTTTTGGTACTTATTCTTTTGTGTACATAATTATGGGCACGGCGGGGTCCTGTCCCGCCTATATGATATGACATACTCTCCTTAGAGGCTCGTAGACATGTGTATATGGTTAGATGTATTTGGCCTTGTCGGTTTATATTTTGGATATTATTTTTGCTAGCCTGGTCGGCTTATGTACATTGATATTGGTATGGTTGCTAATGATGATATAAATGAATTGCCGCCCAATGTGACTAGTATGATGATGAATGAAAAGTATGATTTAGCTATGTGGCTCACCTAGATGTAATGTGAAAGTATGTTAAGAGGTGCTCGGGTGGGTTAGCACCGGGTGCCCGTCGCGGCCCTCCGGTTGGGTCGTGACAAAAGTGAGTAAGTAAATGAATGGCCACTTTTACATCTTGGCCCGAAGCATCCGGTGGAGGAGCTGGAGCTGGGGCTGGGGCTCCCTCATGCTCCTTAGAAATAGGCACTTAATGGGAGGACTGAGATCGAGCCACATTCTGGGACTCACCCTCCTCAATATCCGTTGGCGGTGCTCTTTCAGCCCGCTTTTCTGCCACTGTCTTGCCCTTTAGGGCTGCTGTAGCCTTTCTGTTTACAAGCATTTCTGAAATACATAACACACGGTTAAGGAAAGAGAAGTCCTTATATCATAGCTCTATCGCACGATCTTATGAAGAAAGAAGGTCATTCATTCCTAAAATGCCCGCAGCCTCCTGTTTATAAGCGTGGTGCGCAACACACCTATAAATAAGACTCTACCGGACACGGCTCGTAGACACACCCTAGACGTAATCGCTCCGATACCACCGTTGTCACGACCGACCCGAGGGCCATGACGGGCAAGTGCTAACCCATCCGGTACCTCTTATCGTACATTCATATTCACATCTAGGTAGACCACATAGCTTACTCATGAATGCTATAAATCAATAATGCTAAACTCATTAGGCAACAACACATTTATACCATCATTAACAACTATGTGCACATCAATATACATAAGCCGACGAGGCCATCGAAATGATATACAAAATATAAGCCGACAAGGCTTCAAGACATCTAACCATATACAACTGTCTACGAGCCTCAAAAAAGAGTAAGTAACATCATATAGGCGGGACAGATCCCGCCGTGCCCATGTATGTACACAAAAGAATAATACGGTTTGTAGCTCGGGATGAAATGGAGCTCCCCTAAGTAGTCCCCGAATAAGAAAGTTATGGATAGAAGACTCTCCTCGCCTACTGGGGCATGATGCAGCGTCCACAACAAAAGGACGTCAGTACGAATATTGTACTGAGTATGTAAAGCATAATCAACATCATAATAGGAGCATAATAGACAACATAAGAAAGAGCCTAAGATGGGAAAATTGGGAGATAATAAAGCCATCATCATCATTACTCACTCACTTGTCTTTCATAAGACCTTCCATTTCTAATGCGTGCTCGGGCACATACGTACAAACATATACATATATCTATATCCGTATCCATATTTGTATCCGTATTCATATACATATTCATATCCATATCATACCCTACCATGTAGGTTCGGTAGATTCACATACCCCGCTATGACAAGGCTCGGTGATTATACATACCTGGCCCTACCAAGGCTCGATGGTATTTACTACAGTGGTGTGCGCGTCATAGATATCATACTCGGCCATATAAGCTTGGCGTTACATAATAGTCATACATACTTAGATACGTATATTTAAGAGTCCATAACCACCATCAACATCATGACCATTATCGTTTTTGTTACGTCTATCCTTGGAGGATTAACTATCATATAAAGGATGCAATGAAATCATGAAAGTATCGAGGATCATGAGCTTTAGTAACTTTGGAGATAGAATCATTTGGAGGACATTATAGAACTCATGAAAGGATATATATAGCCAAGGAACCATGCCTTATTGAAAGAAGGGTTAGCCTTACATACCTCTTTTTCTTCTCAACTATCTACCGTTCACCGTTGAAGCTTGAATCATCTACATTTACAAGGATTTATAACATGGTTAAGCCTTAATGATACTCTTAGATTCAAACTAGAACAATTCATAGTCTAATGAAAATTGGGCAGCATTTTCCTATTTCATCAGCTTCCACCATATCACAAAACAACTCCCAACAACCACAATAACATCCATAATACGCTCATAATATCCAATTCAAGTAATCACATTACACTAAGCCTCCAATGTTCACCTCCATGTTCAACTCATACTAGCAACTTCATACCCATTTTAGCACATTTACATATAATGCTAACAGTGTTTTTAAATAAGTGGTATATGACTTTGTTGGCATGGAATCATTAAGGAAATATTTGGGGCCAAAAATGAATTAAGAAAACTTGTGTGAATTATGTTAATTTAAGGGCCAAAGTGGCCGGCCACATACTTGTGGGCCATGGCCACATAAATTATTTTCTTTGGCAACTTAAAAGATGACTAAGTCATCTTTCTCTCAATTTATTTTCTAGAAAAATCAAGAAAAGCAAAGAAGGAGACAAAAAGAAGGAGACACGGCCATAGAAGGGAAAACCAAGGCCAAGAAATCCATCAAAAAAATTGGTTCTTCTAGCAAAACAACTAATTCAAGGGTGCTTGTTAACGTGGAGGCGTTGGTTGGATTGATAAGCCATCCGTTTCTCTTGTTCACCACCTTAGTGAACGTGTGAAGTGAAGAAGAAAAGGTAAGAATTAATTTTCCTCTTTATGTGTGTTGTGAATGGTGTGGACATGTTGTAGTATGCAAACATGCATGAAATTCATGAAAACTTAGGATGTTGGAGTTGAACCGTGGCCATGGGGCATGCATGGCTTGTAGCCGTGCATATGTAATATTGTTGTTGGAATGTAGCTTGAATTATATGTAGTATGTTTCCTTGTCGTTGTAATGTGTTGAATGAGTGTAAATATATATGTGTGTGTGTGTGTTGAAAGGTGGCCGAATATAGGCCATGGTTGTGCCAAGAATGGACAAATGTTACTTAAGGCTCTAGTTGTTGTCGTTGTGAGTTTTGTATCGTTAATGAACCTTTGAATGATCCACGTTGATGTTGTGAAGAATGCGGGCTGTTTTGGAAGCCATTAGGCTTGTAATGTAAATTTTGTAATTAAGTGAATGACATTGTTTATGCATGGTTTAGTAGTATAATTTATGAAATTTAAAGAAAGAAAGGGGAGTATGTTGTTCTCGGTTTGGGCTGCATTTCGGGTAAGCTGGGACAAAGTTTGGGTTATTTGAAAAATTGTGAGAATTGCTTAAAGTGTTCTTGAATATGATTTAAATGGGTTCGGATTAGTAATGGAACGTATGAGCCTTAATGTTAATTTGATTATATGAGTGTAGTTGAATTTGTTGGAATGTTCTTAAGTATGTAGCAAAATGTGTTTAATGTTGGAATGCGTTGGAATTGGATATTAATGTTAGAATATATATTGTGAATTGAGTATTGATGTTGTAGTTTGATTGTTGGTTTGGTTGTTGTTGAATTTAGCCGAGTGTAAATCTCGGGGTTGGTGAATGTACAGGGGAAATGCTGCCGAAATTTCGTTAGAATTTAATGTTCGTTTGAATATTGAATGCCTAAAAGTTTGTGGCTAATGTTAGCATAATTGGTGTTATGTAGATTTTGGAGCATCCGAGAGTTGAGCCTTGACTTAGCTTGCGAGCGGATAAGGTATGTAAGGCGTCGCTTTCTTTCATTTGGCATGTCCTAGTGCTATTAGGCTATGACCCGCATCTCGGGGTTGTTCTGTTCTTAAATCCGAGCTTAGATACGTACTTGTTTGATCCTAAAGATTGATTCATTATTGTGTTCAATATAAGGTTCTTAAGTTTTCAAATAAATGAGTTTCAAAAGACTTAAAAAGATTTTGACTACAAAGAGGTCCCGAACTTCAAACGTCCGTAACTTTTGCATACGAGCTCGAACGCCCCCAAACATAATATGTATGTTCATAAGACCTATCTTTCCCCTAACTACCATAGTCGGGCTCGGATGGGGGTCGGCACCCGTCCGTGGGGCCCGCGGCTTTTTTATGCTTCCGTAATGATTTTCGGGGAAAAGTTAATGTTATTTTCGTTTAAACTTTGGCATGTGGACTTCTTACTTACTTTATGATTTATGATTATGATTTTATGCATATGTATGCTCACGACTCCGCTCGTGCTCATTGTTGTCACCTCGTCCACCGGATCCCGGCCGGTTATGTTCGTGCGCGCTATGATATATATTCCGGAGTATGATGTGTTCCGGCACGCCGTGTCCCCTTCGGCCGGTACCGTGTATATTTGGCGTTACGGGGGGTACGCTTTATGATATGATATGATCCGTCGGGTGTCGGAGATCTGAAACCTTCCGGAGTATGATGTGGTATGGCGCCATTGTCGGCGGGCGACCATCGTTCTAAGAGCCTATGCATGATTTATGTTTTTTTTTTACATAAGTATTTTGACATTTGCATATTGTACTTAATGTTCTGCATCTCCTGTTTCGACTTATGATTCCGTATTCCCGCTTTACATACTCAGTACATATTCCGTACTGACCCCCTGTCTTCGGGGGCTGCGTTCATGCCCGCAGTGTACGTACGCTCGCCTTGGTGATCCACCCGCTTAGGACACCTATTCGCCTTTTTTCGGGATCGCTCCTTCTTCCGAGCTCATATATTTTGGTATATATTTTCTTCTCGATGTATATGTACATTATTATTCAGGGGTACGACGGGGCCCTGTCCCGTCATATGTTTTCGTTATTCTGTTTAGAGGCCTGTGGATATGTACGTGGGTTATGGCTATGTCTGTACAGAGTATATATATATATATGTGATATGTTCTGGGCGGTTCGCCGCCACGGCAGCCTTGCCGGCTTGCCTGTATATGTATATATGGTTATGTTGGCCCTGTGTGGCCTTTGTTGGTATTTTCTCGCGCGTGTGTTAATTTTGGCTAGTAAGAAAAACAAGAGGAAACTCGCCCAAATTTTATTAAATATTTGAGTTACTATTTTTGGGACTTTGGTACGTACGGTGCCTGTGTCGGGCGCTAGTCGCGCTAGTCGCCTACGGGGTTGGGTCGTGACAAAAGTGGTATCAGAGCGGTTCGTCCTCGGAATGTCCACAGGCCGTGTCTAGTAGAGTCCTGTTTATCGGTGTGTTGTGCACCACATCTATAAACAGGAGGCTACAGGACATTTAGGATACTGTCTTTCTTTCTGATCTTAGATCGTGCGATAGAGCTGTGTTATTAGGATGACTTCTTTTCTAACGATCTGTTATGTTTTCAGCGATGCCCCCAAGAAAGACGACAGGCTGCCCAGAATGGCAAGTCCACTGCCGTGGGAGAGACTAGTAGGGCCCAGAGAGTTACTGTGGCCCGTGCTCGCCCGAGCCGAGGTTGTGCCCCGGCCGGCCGCCCGGCCACCCATCACCATCGAGGGCACAGAGAAAGCAGCTAGCCGACGGGACAGTGCGGCGGCTCCACCGCCCGTTCCCGAGGTTCGAGTGCCCGAGCCTCCGCCCTCCTCACCGGGGCGGAGGATGGGGCCATGAGGGACGCCGTTCACCGTTGACCGACCGGGTAGCAGGCGGTGTCCGCAGACGTGGGAGCCGGAGATGATTATGCCGGCGGACGTGATAGTCAGAGGGCTCGTTATTTCCTCGACCTGTAATCCGCCAGAGTTCTTCGGGTCAAAGCCCGAGGAGGACCCTCGTGAGTTCATCGAGAGAGATGCGGCGTACGCCGCGACTTATTAGGGCCTCCGAGACCGAGTCGCGGAGCCGGCGTCGTATCGGCCGCACGATATCGCAGCCCAATTGGTTTGAGTCGCGGGAGCCGTCCCGGGGCGAGGGCGCGCCACCAGCCGTATGGGATGAGTTCACGCAGGCTTTTCTTGCCCACTTTCTACCCCCAGAGGCCAGACGCGCCAGGGTTCACAGGTTTATACATTTGCGGCAGAATGGTAGGAGCGTCCGGGAGTACAGCCTGGAGTTTGATTCTTTAGCCGATACGCTCCTCATATTGTGGCGTACATGGCCGACACGGTGGTACACCCGCTTGTTATGGGGCCGGATGATTATTTGATCGATAGTTGTATGTCGATGGTCGCTCGTCCGGCATGGATATCGCCCGAGTACAGGCATATGCCCAGGGCATGGAGGAGCGGCACAGGGGGCGCCAGCCCGACAGGGACTATGATAGACGCCAGCCCAAGAGGGCTAGATCAGCCGGGTATTCTGGAGATTCACGAGGCAGACAGCCTCAGCAGCAGCGGACACAGACATTCCTCTCAGCCAGCCCGGAGTACACCCCCACAGTCGCAGTGTGAGACCCGACAAAGTTGTCGGATATTCGGGAGCGGGACAGAGCTCCGTGGCTTCGTGTTCACACAGCAGTGCAGCAGGTTCGGCCTAAGTCAAGGCCACCCATACCTCGATGCACTTATTGTGGGAGGCAGCACCCTGGCGAGTGCTATCGCGCCACAGGTGCCTGTTTTACCTGCGGCCGACAGGGCCATGTGATGAGAGATTGCCCGCTCAGGGCCGGTGCAGGGGGCGCGGCGCAGCCCCACGGTGTTCGTGTGCCGGTTCATCTTCATCATCCGTGGCTATGCGCGCCCTGCGGGGCGAGGTACACCGGCACCGTCAGGCCGCGGTAGAGGCCGTGGTGGAGCAGCTAGTTCTAGCGGTCCCTCGAACCGCATATATGCTTTAGCTAGCCGTCAGGACCAGGAGGCATCACCTAACGTGGTTACAGGTACATTATTGGTTTTCTCTCGAGCTGTATATGCATTGATTGATCCTGGTTCTACTTTATCATATATTTCTCCTCTTATTGCCGATAAAATTGGGATTAAATCTGAACCAATAGAACCGTTTGAGGTAGCCACTCCGGTAGGGGATTCTATTATCGCTAGACAGGTATATAAAGATTGTTCGATAATTGTCTGTGATCGTTGCACTAAGGCAGATTTGGTAGAACTAGATATGATCGAATTTGATGTTATTATGGGTATGGACTGGTTGGCTTCGTGTTATGCTAATGTTGATTGCCAAAAGAAAGTAGTCCGCTTCCAGTTCCCAGGCGAACCGGTTATAGAATGGGGGTGTAATACTGCAACGCCGAGGGGTAAGTTTATTTCATACCTCAAGGCAAGAAAGATGATCAGAAAAGGTTATATTTATCATCTGGTTCGCGTGCATGATTTAAAAGCTGAAACACCGAATATTCAGTCTGTTCCAGTGGTAAATGAATTCCCAGATGTATTCCCAGACGAGCTACCAGGTCTTCCTCCGGAACGGGAGATAGAATTCACCATAGATCTGTTGCCAGACACTCAGCCCATATCTATTCCTCCGTACAGAATGGCACCAGCAGAACTAAAGGAATTAAAGGAGCGACTGAAAGATTTACTGGAGAAGGGCTTTATTCGACCCAGCACATCGCCCTGGGGAGCACCGTATTATTTGTGAGAAAGAAAGACGGTTCGCTGCGGATGTGCATTGATTATCGGCAGCTGAACAAGGTAACTATAAAGAATAAATACCCCCTCCCCAGGATTGACGATTTGTTTGACCAGTTGCAGGGAGCCAAATGTTTTTCAAAGATAGACCTGCGGTCTGGTTATCACCAGGTGCGAGTACGGGAGGCAGATATTCCCAAGACAGCCTTCAGGACCCGGTATGGGCACTATGAATTCAGAGTTATGTCTTTCGGGCTGACGAATGCTCCGGCGGTATTCATGGATCTTATGAATCGGGTATTCAGGCCGTTCTTGGATATGTTCGTGATCGTGTTTATTGATGACATTCGGTCTATTCTCGGTCGAAAAGAGCACGCGGACCATCTGAGGACGGTACTTGGAGTATTGCGGCACCAGAAATTGTATGCAAAATTTTCTAAATGTGAATTCTGGCTGACATCAGTGGCATTCTTGGGACATATTATTGGAGCTGACGGTATTCGGGTAGATACCCAGAAGATCGAAGCTGTGAAAATTGGCCCCGCCTACAACGCCGACAGAGGTCCGTAGCTTCCTGGGATTGGTCGGTTACTACAGAAGATTTGTGGAGAAATTTGCTTCCATTTCGCCGCCTTTAACAAGGCTAACTCGTAAGGGAGCCAAATTCCAAAGTGGACGATGCCCGTGAGCGGAGCTTCCAATTATTGAAGGAGAAATTGACTACAGCCTCCGGGCCCCGACACTTCCCGAGGGGCCGACGGGTATGTCATTTATTGTGATGCTTCTGTGTGTTGGCCCGGGTTGTGTATTAATGCAAAGACGGCCGAGTCATAGCATATGCTTCCCGACAAAACTCAGAAAACATGAAAAGAATTATCCCACTCATGATTTGGAGCTCGCAGCGGTGATTCATGCCCTGAAGATGTGGAGACATTATCTATATGGCGTCCATGTTGATATCTATACAGATCATAAGAGTCTCCAATATATCTTTAAGCAGAAAGAGCTTAATTTGCGGCAGAGACGGTGGTTAGAGCTGTTGAAGGATTATGATGTTGATATTCTATACCATCCGGGGAAGGCCAATGTTGTCGCAGATGCTCTCAGCCGCAAATCTATGGGTAGCCTGGCGGATGTTCCATCGAAAAGAAAGAAATAGTTCGTGAAATTCATCACCGGGCAAGCCTTGGAGTTCGTTTGTAGCCGAATCCGGGAAATGCCGGGATTTCTGTTCGAGAAGTTGCCGAATCTTCTATTGTGGAAGAAATTAAGCGTCGCCAATATGAAGATCCTATTCTGGTGCATTATCGAGACACAGCCCGTGAAAAAGAGAAGACTCCGTTCGAGGTTTCATCGGATGGGGTGTTATTATACAGGGGCAGATTATGTGTACCTGGGGTTGCAGATCTACGACGGCAGGTTATGGGCGAAGCACACTATGCCCGTTATTCGGTCACCCAGGAGCCACAAAAATGTACCACGATCTTAGATGTTTATACTGGTGGGATGGCATGAAAAAGGATATCGCGGAATTCGTCGCTCAGTGTCCAAACTGCCAGCAGGTCAAGATTGAGCACCAGAAACCCGGCGGCTTATTGCAGGAAATGGAGATACCGACGTGGAAGTGGGAAATAATTAACATGGACTTCATTGCAGGTTGCCCCGCACTCCACGGAGGTATGATTCTATCCGGGTTATCGTTGATAGGCCGACAAAATCAGCCCATTTCCTCCCGCCGTAACCACTTATTCACCGAGGATTACGCCGATTGTATATTAAAGAGATAGTAAGGCTTCATGGAGTTCCCACATCTATTATTTCCGACAGAGGCACCTCGCCTTATAAAGAAATTTCGGAGATCATTCCAAGAAGGATTGGGGACCCTGTGTGAGTCTTAGTACAAAGCATTTCATCCTCGTCCGACGGACAAAGCCGAGCGTACTATCCGTACGCTAGAAGATATGTTACGGGCCCGTATTATCGATTTCGTAGGTAGCCGGGATGAACACTTGCCATTAATTGAATTTGCCTATAATAATAGCTACCACTCCAAAGATCCGATGGCACCGTACGAGGCTCTATATGGCAGAAATGCAGTCACCGATCGGCTGGTTCGACGTTGGAGAAACTCAATTAATTGGTCCAGATATAATCCAACAAGCGGTGGACAAAGTAAAGCTTATTCGAGAGAGGTTATTAGCGGCCCAGAGTCGACAGAAATCGTATGCAGATAATCGACGTCGGCACTTGGAGTTCGAGGTTGGTGATTGGGTATTCCTGAAGGTATCGCCTATGAAAGGTGTTATGAGATTTGGTAAGAAAGGGAAGCTCAGTCCAAGATACATCGGGCCTTATCAAATTGTTCGGAGAATAGGCAAAGTTGCTTATGAATTGAATCTACCAGCTGATTTGGGAGCGGTACACCCGGTATTCCATGTTTCTATGCTCCATAAATGTATTGGCGACCCTTCCAGAATATTTCCTGTTGATGATATCCAGGTCACAGAAAAACTATCCTATGAAGAGCAACCGGTAGCTATATTGGATCGCCAGGAAAAAAGATTGCGGAACAAGAATGTGGCCTCTGTCAAGGTGCTGTGGCGAAATAATAATCGGGAGGAAATGACCCGGGAAGCGGAGGAAAGATGAAGAAGAAGTATCCTCACTTATTCCGGAGCCCACAGTAATCTAAATTCCTTACTTACCTACGCGTCGAGTAATAAATAGATTGTATGTAATAGCTATAAAAGAACTCCCCCAAACTTGCCTATAAGACCCCGTAGGACAAGTCTAACATTCGAGGACGAATGTTCTAAAGGGGGGGAGGATGTTATATCCCGTATTTTTAACAACGGGATAATTTGAGTTAATGATGACAAGTTAGGATACAAGGCTATTCCGAGACAAGAAGTCGGGATTTTCTTTAATCATGACTTTGTTTTAAATAAGTGGTATATGACTTTGTTGGCATGGAAATCATTAAGGAAATATTTGGGGCCAAAAATGAATTAGAAAACTTGTGAATTATGTTAATTTAAAGGGCCAAAGTGGCCGGCCAACTACTTGTGGGCCATGGCCACATAAATTATTTTCTTTGGCAACTTAAAAGATGACTAAGTCATCTTTCTCCTCATTTATTTTCTAGAAAAATCAAGAAAATAAGAAGAAGAGAGAAAGAAGAGAGACATACGGCCATAGAGGAGAAAAACCAAGGCCAAGAAATCTCATCCAAAAAAATTGGTTCTTCTAGCAAAACAACTAATTCAAGGGTGCTTGTTAACGTGGAGGCGTTGGTTGGATTGATAAGCCATCCGTTTCTCTTGTTCACCACCTTAGTGAACGTGTGAAGTGAAGAAGAAAAGGTAAGAATTAATTCTCTTTTATGTGGTGTGAATGGTGTTGACATGTTGTAGTATGCAAACATGCATGAAATTCATGAAAACTTGGATGTTGGAGTTGAACCGTGGCCATGGTGGATGCATGGCTTGTAGCCGTGCATATCCTATATTGTGTTGGAATGGTAGCTTGAATTATATGTAGTATGTTTCCTTGTCGTTGTAATGTGTTGAATGAGTGTAAATTATATGTGTGTGTGTGTTGAAAGGTGGCCGAATATAGGCCATGGTTGTGCCAAGAATGGACAAATGTTACTTAAGGCTCTAGTTGTTGTCGTTGTGAGTTTTGTATCGTTAATGAACCTTTGAATGATCCACGTTGATGTTGTGAAGAATGCGGGCTGTTTTGGAAGCCATTAGGCTTGTAATGTAAATTTTGTAATTAAGAGGAATGACATTGTTTATGCATGGTTTAGTAGTATAATTTATGGAATTTAAAGAAAGAAAGGGGAGTAGTTGTTCTCGGTTTGGGCTGCATTTCGGGTAAGCTGGGACAAAGTTTGGGTTGTTTGAAAAATTGTGAGAATTGCTTAAAGTGTTCTTGAATATGATTTAAATGGGTTCGGATTAGTAATGGAACGTATGAGCCTTAATGTCAATTTGATTATATGAGTATAGTTGAATATATTGGAATGTCCCTAAGTATGTAGCAAAATGTGTTTAATGTTGGAATGTGTTGGAAATGGGATATTAATGTTGGAATGTATTGTGAATTGACTATTGATGTTGTTGGTTTGGTTGTTGTTGAAATTGGCCGAGTTGAATCTCGGGGTTGGTGCATTTATAGAGGAAATGCTGCCGAAATTTCGTTAGAATTTAATGTTCGCTTGAATGTTGAATGCCTAAAAGTTTGTGGCTAATGTTAGCATAATGGGTGTTATGTAGATTTTGGAGCATTTGAGACTTGAGGCTTGATTTAGCTCGCGAGCGGATAAGGTATGTAAGGCGTCGCTTTCTTTCATTTGGCATGTCCTAGTGCTATTAGGCTATGACCCACATCTCGAGGTCATTCTCGTTCTTAAATCCGAGCTTAGATACGTACTTTATTCGATCCTAAAGATTGATTCATTATTGTGTTCAATATAAGGTTCTTAAGTTTTCAAATAAATGAGTTTCAAAAGACTTAAAAAGATTTTGACTACAAAGAGGTCCCGAACTTCAAACGTCCGTAACTTTTGCATACGAGCTCGGAACGCCCCCAAACATAATATGTATGTTCATAAGACCTATCTTTCCCCTAACTACCATAGTCGGGCTCGGATGGGGGTCGGCACCCGTCCGTGGGGCCCGCGGCTTTTTATGCTTCCGTAATGATTTTCAGGAAAAAGTTAATACTATTTTCGTTTAAACTTTGGCATGTGGACTTCTTACTTACTTTATGATTTATGATTATGATTTTATGCATATGTATGCTCACGACTCCGCTCGTGCTCATTGTTGTCACCTCGTCCGCCGGATCCGGGCCGGTTATGTTCGTGCGCGCTATGATATATATATTCCGGAGTATGATGTGTTCCGGTACGCCGTGTCCCCTTCGGCCGGGTACCGTGTATATTTGGCGTTACGGGGGTACGCTTTATGATATGATATGATCCGTCGGGTGTCGGAGATCTGAAACCTTCTGGAGTATGATGTGGTATGGCGCCATTGTCGGCGGGCGACCATCGTTCTAAGAGCCTATGCATGATTTATGTTTTTTTTTTTACATAAGTATTTTGACATTTGCATATTGTACTTAATTTCTGCATCTTCTGTTTCGACTTATGATTCTGTATTCCTGCTTTACATACTCAGTACATATTCCGTACTGACCCCCTGTCTTCGGGGCCGCGTTCATGCCCGCAGTACGTACGCTCGCCTTGGTGATCCACCCGCTTAGGACACCTATTCATTTTTCTCGGGATCGCTCCTTCTTCCGAGCTCATATATTTTGGTATATATTATCTTCTGATGTATATGTACATTATCATTCAGGGGTACGACGGGGCCCTGTCCCGTCATATGATTTCGTTATTCTGTTTAGAGGCCTGTGGATATGTACGTGGGTTATGGCTATGTCTGTACAGTGTATATATATGTGATATGTTTCGGGCGGTTCACCGCCACGTATATGCATGTTGGCCCCCCTTTGTTGCCGGCTCGCCCGTATATATGTATATATGGATATGTTGGCCCCGTGTGGCCTTTGTTGGTATTTTCTCGCGCGAAGTGTTAAAATGTGTGTTAATTTTGGCTAGTAAGAAAAATAGAGGAAACTCGCCCAAATTTTATCGTGACTTTGCCCTTCTTAAGGAACTTTCTCCTCTTACTTCTAACATCCTTGAAATCTTAACTAGGATTGTTAAATAACCTTTCTTACTTATAGAAACATCATTTTCGCCTCACCCTACATTAGTGCGGGCTACTAGGACTTGGGATGAGATTCAGATTGAGAGCCCATCTCAGACTTCACATACCTCACCTCCCGCACCTGCCCCAGTTCCTTAGCTAGGTGCACCGGGCCAGGATGTACGGGATGTTGTACAGTTATTCACAGCCGCCCAGGCTCAGTGGCAGGGGTTAGTGTTGATCAGGCAGATAGGGCTGGTAATTCGAGGGTTAAGACTTTCGTCGGATTAGACCCTCCAGAGTTTTCAGTGATAAAGCAAAATATGGACCCCCATAACTTCATTGATGGTATGCTGAGGACCTTGAGGGTTATGCACATGGATGAGGTCGAGTCTGTGGAGTTGGCTTCATATAGGCTTCGTGATATTACAGTACAGTGGTATCAGACTTAAGAGCTATCTAAGGGAGAGAATTCCCGTCCAGCTATTTGGCAAGAGTTTTCAGATGCTTTTATTCGCCATTATTTACCTCCAGAAGTCAGACGAGCCTGAGCAGATAGGTTTATGCGTATTGAGCAGGGTAGTATGAGTGTCCAGGAGTGTTATGTGTATTTTGATTCTATGGCTAGATATGCCCCTACCATGGTGGCTGAGATGGAGGACAAAGTTCATCGTTTTGTTGCGGGTTTAGGGCCACATTTGATAGATGATTATACGACTACCGCATTACAGCCAGGCATGGATAACTCCCGTATACAGGTATATGCACAGAATTTAGAGAACCGCAAGCGTCAGCGGAGGACAGAGCGTGACCGTGACCGGGGCAATGGTAAGAGGGCCAGATCTTTAGGTATCAGGGGTGAGTCCAGGGGAGGACAGAGATAGTAGTATCCCTGATATCCATTCCATTCGGTAGGGAGTGCACCTCTGCAGTTTTTAAGTCCGAGATATGATCGGTCTTTTTATTCCGGAGCGGGTCAGAGTTCTAGAGCTTCGGCTTCTCAGTATAGACCAGAGTCAGGCCAGATGAGACCCCTTTTGCTGCGGTGTGCCCAATGTGGCAAGTTACACGTAGGTCAGTGCCGGCTGGGATCAGATGTTTATTATGCTTGTGGCCAGCCAGGTCATAGATGCGGCAGTGTCCGATGAGAGAGAGTGGGGTACGGTTCGACCCTACGAGTCTATGGTCGGTTCTTCTTCAGCACGCTCCTTCGTGGCAAGTTTTGACACCGCAGGATGAGGTAGAGGAAGGAGTGGAACATCTAGCTCGAGCGGTCCTCAGCATCGCGTATATGTACTAGTCGGTAGGCAGGATCGTGAGTCGTCTCCTGATGTCATCACAGGTATATTATCAGTCTTCTCTTATGATGTGTATGCACTGATTGACCCATGTTCCACTTTATCATATGTTACTCCATTTGTCGTTGAAAAGTTTTGAATAGAGCCTGAATCGATTAAACCATTTGAGGTGTCGACACCAGTTGGTGATCCAGTCATAGCTAGGCGGATATATCGAGGCTGTGTAGTGATAGTTTGTAATCACCGTACCATAGCAGATTTGATTGAGTTAGACATGATTGATTTCGATGTGATCATCAGTATGGATTGGTTGGCTTCCTATTAGGCTAATGTTGATTGCAGAACGAAGGTAGTTCGATTCCAGTTCTGGGTGAGCCGCCTCCTTGAGTGGGAGGGCAAGGCTACTTCGCCGAGGGGTAGGTTTATTTCCTACCTTAAGGCAAGAAAGATGATTAGAAAGAGGTGCATTTATCACTTGGTTCGGGTTCAGGAAGTAAAAGCAGAGTCACCGACCCTTTAGTCTGTTCTTGTGGTTAGTGAGTTCCAGAGGCGTTTCCAGATGAGCTTGCAGGCATTCCGCCAGGGCGAGAGATTGATTTCACTATCGATGTATTGCTGGATACTCAGCCAATATCTATTCCTCCTTAAAGAATGGCACCTGCGGAGTTGAAAGCATTAAAGGAGCAGTTGAGGGATTTAATTGAGAAGGGTTTTATTAGGCCCAGTACATCACCGTGGGGAGCACCGATATTATTTGTAAGAAAGAAGGATGGATCCTTGAGAATGTGTATTGATTATAGGCAATTGAATAAGGTGACTGTGAAGAATAAGTATACGCTTCCGAGGATTGATGATCTATTTGATCTGCTGCAAGGCGCCAAATATTTCTCGAAAATAGACTTGAGATCGGGGTCATCAGGTTAGGGTGAAAGAGGAAGACATTCCGAAGATGGCATTCCGGACTAGATATGGGCCCTTGATGTTTAGTATAGTTCAGATATGAGTATAGGGGTGTTTGGTCACTAGAGGTCAGACACTCGTCACGACTCATCGGTTTGGGTCGCGACAACGACCCAGTTTTGAAATAAAGTAAAGTTTCGCAATTTTAGGGTGGACTGTCACGACCCAACTAGGGGCCGCGACGAGTACCCGATACTTGTACCGGGCACCCCCTGTCATATGTCTTGTTCCTATTACTAAGTGGGCCGTATGAACACTGGCATTTTTTTTTCTTATCAACATCGATAATAGCATACATGTACACGGGTAGTGATAACCAACTGTACTGACATATCACACGGTGACAAGGACAACTAGGCTGTGAAACATCTGACGGTACATATCTGTCTACGAGCCTCTAAACAAAATACATGTAATTACAAGTGACTGACTGTGTTTCAAATATATACATAAGAGTAGTACCCAAAAATAGTAGCTCCGGAACAACTGGAGCGCCTTTCAATGTACATGTTGCACCGGAAAGCTCCTAGAGTCGAGCCCGTCAACCCGTCTACCCTCGCGTGGCACGAGACGCACTTCCCCAAGAAAAGGGGTCGCATTTAGAGCGTGTACCGAGTATGTAAGCCATAGAAATAATACGTTGAAGCATGTAACATATGAGCAATAACAACGTGCGAGACCAAAGATCATATATAGTGAGATAAAGGATAATCGTACTCGTAAGTGTTTTCGGCGGACGTCATGCTTGCTTATCATATACTTTTATTCAAAACATTTCGTGTCATATACATGTGAAAATAACAAGTCATGTCGCCGAAATACGTCGGCTTCCCACATGTGTCCCGCGTCCGGCATCCGCGTCCGGCATCCCGCGTCCGTGATGGAATTACGCCACCGACTGTGTGGCAATGCGTCTATAGCGCAACATGTATCCATTCCCCAAAATTCCCCATTTTCATATACATATCATATACATGTCATATACATATCATATAAGCAAAACATGCATAAGAACCCAAAGAAAGTTATGTGTCTATCGGGGTGACGTAAGGTCGGTAGCCCCCGATTACCTTATGGAATAATCACGGTCGCTTCGTCTCACCTTGAAAGAACAAACATTATAAGACGAGACTAGCAATGAATAGCAACACCACAAGAAAACTTAAAACAGGATTATAAAGGTTCTATAAAAGAAGTAATGGGAACCGATGTGCACGTATATCGAGATTCGAGTGACAAACATGAAAACACGGTCATTATGTCCCATTGGGTCATCCACGAAGGTTTCAAGACATTTCAGTTTCATTTCCAAAGGTTTCGGACGTTTGAACATTTCTTTTCCTTAAAGTACAAGTTTTGGGTTCAATTCTACTGAATGAATAGTGAATAAATTTAGGTGTCGTTTCCGAGGGGTAGGACTTTTCCCGAGGGTCGGATTTCAACCTATACTAGCTAGGACATGCCAAATGAAGGAGAGGTAGGCTTCACATACCTTTTACGCTTTGTTCACGTCTCCAAACTCAAGCTCCAAGTTCGCCAAAATCTACAAATTGGTCATGTTTACCAAACATGATTAGTGCCTTTAGAGTTGAATTCTTAAAACAATACCTGGCTACCGAAATTTGCAAAGACTTCTCTCGTAAATATTCCATTCCACCAAGTTCAACTTGGCCCATTTTTTCTCAACAACAATCCGGGAATTCAAACCCGGCCAAACTATCAACCAACAATACCAACAACAATATAAGCAACATCAACAATCGACTAAAACGCATTCTAGCGCAAATAGTCTTATTTTCCAAATAACCCAACAACTCCAAATCCAACTTTACACTTACAATCCAATATCAATATGTTCATTTTCACATACTAATTTAAGGTCATTCAAACATAAACCAAGAGCATTTCAAACTATATATCCAATATTCAACAATTCCAACAATTTCCATACAATTCGATATAATTTAATACAATATAATTCGCATAATATTCCAACAATACCATCAACATACTACTTACCCACATCTTCCAATTTATGAAACAACAACAACATTTTTTTCCTTTCTTCAAATTCAATCACAACAATCCAATTTTCATTCCTCCAAACCATTAAATCTTTATTTTAACACCATAGAACCTATCATAACAACAATTTCCATTCTAAATAAAATCAATTCATCACCTCTTACCACTACTTGAATTCGGCCAACACCCCTATATGCATACTTTTCATGGACTTCCATATTTTCCATACATTACTACAACAACCAACACACAACACAACACAACACAACACATACACACATACACACACTCACGGCTCCACACACACTTCCACAACACATGAATTTCATCCATTTTCATGCAACCAACATACTTAAACATCCATAACACATAGAAATAGAATTAAACCTTACCTTTTCCTCAAACTCTTCACTTGACTCAAATCAACAACCTTATGAATATGAGTCCTTCTTGCTCACAAATCACTCCACTTCACTAAGAACCCTTCAAAGGATTGTTTGGCTATGAAGAAACAAGTTGTGAACTCTCTCTTTTTTTTTTTTTTTTTCTTTCTCGGTTTTTTTTTCTCTCTTAGGGCCGAATGGCCATATATTTTTCCTCTCTCTTTCTTGCTTTGCTTTCTTGAAAATTCTAGGGGAAAAAAGATGAACAAGTCATCTTTCCACTTCTTTATATACTTAACTCCTTCCAATAGTAATCAACCAAATGGTCCCTTGTATGGCTTGATTTAATTTGGCCATGTTTTGCAAGTGGGGGCCACGGCCAAGTGGCCCCCTTTCTTGAAAATTCTAGCAAATCTCTCCATTTTCATGAAAATATTTTTCCTTAGTTCCAAATTTGCCCCTAGCCTTTCTCCGTATTTCCGTGAGTCATTATGCAAATTTACCTTTTTACCCCTGACCTTTTCTTAATATTCCCACTTTACAATTTTCCATACGCAACTTGTGTCACTTGCCTCGACTTACCCGAGGGTACAAAATACGGGATGTAACATGGACAACTTGTATTTACATCATCTTATACTCTAACAAGGAATACTGCGGCCTTTGTGATCGGATTTACATCGTCTGAGTCTAACAACGAAGATTGCGGCCTTTGTGACCAGATTTACATCGTCTGAGTCTAACAACGAAGACTGTGGCCTTTGTGACCATATTTAAATCATTTGAGTCTAACAATGAATACTGCAGCCTTTGTGATCGGATTTACATTGTCTGAGTCTAACAATGAAGACTGCGACCTTTGTGACCAAATTTACATCGTTTGTGTCTAGCAACGAAGACTGCGGCCTTTGTGACCGAATTTACATCGTTTGACTCTGAAGATGAAGACTGTGGCTTTTGTGACCAGATTTACATCATCTTTGACTCTATTGACGAATACTGCGGCCTTTGTGATCGGATTTACATCGTCTGACTCTAACAATGAATACTGCGGCCTTTGTGATCGGATTTACATCGTTTGAGTCTAACAACGAATACTGCGGCCTTTGTGACCGGATTTACATCCTTTAACTCTGAAGATGAAGACTGCGGCCTTTGTGGCCAGATTTACACCATCTTTAACTCTAACAACGAATACTGCGGCCTTTGTGACCGGATTTACATCGTCTGAGTCTAACAACGAAGATTGCGGCCTTTGTGACAGAATTTAAATCACTTGAGTCTAACAATGAATACTGCGGCCTTTGTGACCGGATATACATCATCTCAGTATAACGACGAAGACTGCGGCCTTTGTGATCGGATTTACATCGTTTGAGTCTAACGACGAAGACTGCGGCCTTTGTGATCGAATTTACATCGTTTGAGTCTAACGACGAACACTGCGACCTTTGTGACCGAATTTACATCGTTTGACTCTGAAGATGAAGACTGCGGCCTTTGCGATCGGATTTACTTCATATTTGACTCTAACAACGAATACCGCAACTTTTGTGACCGGATTTACATCGTCTGAGTCTAACAATGAAGACTGTGGCCTTTGTGACCGAATTTAAATCATTTGAGTCTAATAATGAATACTGCTGCCTTTGTGATTGGATTTATATTGTCTGAGTCTACAAACGAAGGCTGCGGCTTTTGTGATCGGATTTACATCGTTTGAGTCTAATGATGAATATTGCGACCTTTGTGACTGAATTTAAATCGTTTGACTCTAAAGATGAAGACTGCGGCCTTGTGACCGAATTTACAACATATTTGACTCTATCAATGAATACTGCGGCCTTTGTTATCGGATTTACATCGTCTGAGTTTAACAACAAGACTGCTGCCGTTGTGATTGGATTTACATTGTTTGAGTCTAATAACAAATATTGCAACCTTTGTGACTGGATTTACATCGCTTGATTCTGAAGATGAAGACTGCGGCCTTTGTTACTGGATTTACATCATCTTTGACTCTAACAATGAATACTGCGGCCTTTTTGACCGGATTTACATCGTGTGAGTCTAACAACAAAGACTGCGGCCTTTGTGACTGGATTTACATCGTTTGAGTCTAACAACAAATACTGCGGCCTTTGTGACCGGATTTACATCGTTTGACTCTGAAGATGAAGACTGCGGCCTTTGTGACCGGATTTACATCATCTTTGACTCTAACAATGAATATTGTGACCTTTGTGACCGAATTTACATAGTTTGAGTCTAACAACGAAGACTGCGGCCTTTGTGACCGGATTTACATCGTTTGAGCCTAACAATGAATGAATGTTTCTCTTTTATGTTTTCGGATTTGGATATTTGTTGTGACTTTTTACTCCTGCGGTCATTGTTTGTATGAATGGCCTCTTTTGGTGATGTTGTTTGAATGATATTTGTTGTGTTTTTGACCAGCCTTTGTGGTCCGTTTGTATGAAATGGCCTGTTGTGGATGTTGTTTGAATGAAATGGCCATTGTTTGTTGAATGGTCGTTGTGGCCGTTGTTGTCTTCATTTGAACGAAGTGTCCTTTGTGGCTGTTATTTGAATGAAATGGATGTTGTTGTCTTCATTTGAACGAAGTGGCCTTTATGGCTGTTGTTTGAATGAAATGGTTTATGTTTCATTTTGTTGAATGGCCCTTGTGGCAAATAAAAATAATTTAAATGATAGTTTCATTTTCATTTGGGTAGCGACTCACTTCGATGACTAGCGTCCCATTTTTTGGTTAGTGTTTCACTACAGTGATTGGCGTTCCATTTCGTCGGTTAGCATCTCACCTTAGTAACTAGCGTTCCGTTTTATCAGTTAGTATGTCACTTTGGTGATTAGCGTCCCATTTTATCGGTTAGCGTCTCACTATAGTGATTAGCGTTTTGTGTTACCAGGTAGCTTCTCACTCTAGTGATTAGCGTCCCACTTTGTTTGTTAAACAGGTAATAAATCCCACCTCCGGGAAAACAACTAATAAATCCTATTTACGGGTAAAAGATAAATTGAAATACCAAGAACCCTGTGTTCGACATGGTTTATGATTCCTCTAATATGTGAGTGATGTGAATCTTTTGAAGTTGGCCCAGCATTGTGGTCATCTCGAAAGTCATCGATAACTTCGACGTGAACGTACAACAATTACCTTAAAATCCGTCAAAGATAGGCTTTGTTTGATATCTCTAGGTCATTGTCAAAGACTTGATTTCCATTTCGTCTACCTAATGAGCGTCTCTTGTTTTGATGGAGTGGCACTAGTGTGCCACTAAGTGGACATAGGTGGAATATACATCCCTTTCTAAAATACGAACCAATATGTCCCTTTCTAAAATCGAAAAAAGCCCATGGTTGAGTGAGCATAGAGCTCTGCCCTTTTCTTTCCACTAGCGTCATTCGAAGAATGAACAAGAAAAGTGGCAGTGTACACCTAACTCCATAGTGACGGGCTAGTTACTGGCTAGAGGGCGACTTTCGGACCATTCCATTCATTGTCTTCTTCTCAACCGGTTGTTTTCAACTTTATCTCCTTCTCAATCCATTGCGCCTTTAGCCGACTGAGGGGAATCCCTAGAAATTCCTTGTACAATCTAATTCTCAAAGAAAGCAGACGCCCATCCGCATTCATTTTAACAAAAAAGACTGGGTAGTTCCCTAACTAGTTTGAGGGGAAAGATCATAGATAGATTATCTGGACTAGATCCTAGGACATTTTTCCTTGAGACTTGATACTTGACGGCATTCCCTGCAAAAAAAAATCCTTATACAGGAATTAGTAAGGTATAATGAACAAAGTTGGGTATGAAAACATTCGATCTTGATGGCAATCCTCGTCTTAATGGATGCCTTTTCGTAGTTCGTTACGTGTTGAGGAGTGGTTTTGATATTGACAGCTAAAATAACTTATTTCAGGATGTCACATAAGGTGTGTCCCTACTTTGTTTGCTAGAAGTGTTTTAGACATCTGAGAGATTTGATTGGGTAGCAAGTTGCCGCGATCTAGGTTGTGTCGACCTTGGATTGGAATTCTTGAGACCCTCTCTCAAAAATTCTGTGCCAGTTGAGGGTTCGTGTTGGCTGACTCTTGTGCCATTGTTGTTGTGAAGGAATTTTTGAGGTCCTTTCAAAAATTCTGCTCCAGTGTGCGATCTGTGTCAATCATCTTCTCTTATAAATTGTCTTGAAGGGAATTTTTAAGGTCTTCTAAAAAATTCTACCCCAGTTTAGGATCAGTATTGGCTGATTCTTGCATCGCTACTCATACTCTGGAATTCTGCGTCCCTGAGGTTTCCTAGAGGTTTCCTGGATTTTTCAATTGGTATGACTGAGCTTGAAGAGCGCCTACGTATCCTGTTGTATCAGGAATCAGGTTAAACGTTGTTCAGAATGGAGGAATTGTGTTTTTTCCTAAAACGTTATTGAGTCCTAAAGGACTGCCTATCTACCCCATCTTAGGAAGTCAGGTCACTGTGTAGTTCATGGAGTGAGACAAAAAAAATGGATCTGTTTGCCCCTGTGTCGAATTATGTATGAGACTGGGATAGCATTTGCGAATCAGAATGACTTCGGAAAAACTTGACTTGAGTTGCTAATCATATGAGTTAGGGCAGATTTGAGTTGCCCATATGTACCTCAAAGACTTGAGCCAGTTACTAGAGACAAATGGTGTCCGTCACTCAAGCATAGGGAAAAGAGGCATGCAACCTCTTAGTTATAAATGTGGCCGGCGACACATCCATAAAGAAGACTTTACATGGACATAGTTTCCACACTACTTTGAGAACGTTGTCACCTTGATTTTCGAACAAAGGGGGATTGAAGTTGTCGTAATGCTAAATTATGTTTGCACTAGACACTTGTGTTCTTAAGTAGTGATCTCGTGAAAGGACGACCTCAAAAAGCGAGCATCCTACGCGTCTTCTGCCATGGATGGGGCCGACATAGGTTTGACTTATTGGGGAGTTACGTATCCTTCTTTAGCGTATTAGCTTAGCTCTTGACACTGACTTAAAGCTCGTTGTCCTGTAGCTTTCTTGTCCTTGCTGACTTGAGGCTCGTCGCCTCATAGCTTTCTTGTCCTTGCCGACTTGAAGCTTGTAGAAAATTTCCTTAGTGGCATAATGATTGACTCGTGTTGATCCCATTGAAAGTTTCATGATAGACTAGTGATGATGGGAATATAAACCTCAGAAAAAGTATTAAGAGAGTCGAGGGCTAAACAGCTTATTTAGGGATGTCACATAAGGCGCATCCTTATTTGCTTGAATTTTCGTGAAAGGAGTTGTTTATTCGAGTGGGTCATTTTGGAGTTTGAACAAAGTTGTAGAACATTTTGAACAAGTTGCCCCAGTTTCAATCCTTAGGGTACTTAATTCAAAATGTTTATAAATGAAGACTTGAAGAGCTTGACTGATTCAAAGACATACCCTAGATCCGCTCTGAGGGTCCGTAGTTTGAAATAGTGGGAGACCGTACCCTTATGTAGGATTGCCTACGTATCTTGCTGGAACAATAATCATGTTTGCATAGTTCACACCCAAAACTAATTCTCTATGGAAGGGTGGGTAGTGATTGGTAGCGTCTGAATGAACGACGGATGGAATTTTTGAATGATTTTACATTTGTAGCATAGCGTAGCGTATGGGTGGGCTAAAAAGGATCGTGACTTTAGCTCTGTTGTAAAAGAAGACACTTTCGGTGATCCCCACGAGTCAATCAGAGAACCTCAAAAGGGCAATTGTATTAGTCCATCGGCTATAATGAACGAAGCATTCATTTTGCCTGTGGCTGAATAGTCTAGGATTCAGCCGAAATGGATGATTTTCAAAGACAACCTAAGGAGCTAACTGGGTGGAGAGGATTTTGACCATCTAACTGGTAACAAAACTATCAGGCTTGTGATTCACTGGTCATATGTCACCAAGCATATAGGCGTATCGTCACAGTATATGCGTATACGGTGATGCCAGATTGAAATAGTGTCAAAACAAACCCAGGAAATGGGCCTGGCAAGCCCAATCCCACAAACGCCTTAACAGTTCCTACCCGAGTCCAGACTTATCTCTTATATTAGCTTAAGGCTGAAATGGGCCTTCTTATATTTATTCTAATGGGCTGGAACACTTAGATTCATATCGCAAGCCATTAAACACTAAGTATTAAAGTCTATGGTGATTTCTATCCCATTTTTGACTTAGCATATACTCATATAATGCTGATGTATTGCTGCATATACATGATACATCTAATAGGATCAGGTCTTATCAAACCTATATATACATGTCATGTATTCACCTCTTTTTAACTTAAGCAGTTTTCACTAATGCCCTCTTTTCAGCCAGCTAAATTCTTATTCCTGTTATTATTATGATTAAGAGGTACTGGGCAAGGTTGACATAACTCCGACCTTTCCGAGCTTAATCATTTAAATTGTCCCCTCTTGTCTATTGGTGATACCGTGCTGGACTTGGTTGCAAGCAACTTTTAATCTCTCCAAGTGACACCTTAATCTTATGATTCAATTAGGATTATCAATCATCAAATCAAGTTGACCGTACTAAACTGAGTTGCAAGCAACTCCAAGTCATTCCAAGCTTCCCTTAAGTCTTTGACTCTATTAACTATCTAATTAATTTCCTTTTAGGCAATGTGGTTCTCAAACTAATTCTAAAGCAAATTTGGACTTAATCTTAGCAAGGCAATCATTCATCATTTATCAAACCAAGAAGAGAAGGATAATCAGCTTCATGCAATCCAAACAGGTATCAAATTGAATACAAACATTCATAATCAATACAAGTATTTCATTTGAAAGCTAGATAGGGCAAAGAACAAAATTACTAAACTAAAGTTGTCTACAAGACTGGACATAAACAATAAGGTCCCTGAACCTACTGAAGACTTGTTGAGACTAAGGACAAACTTATTTAAGGTTTTTGCTTCACCCTTTTCCCTTTCCCAAGCTCTAGAAAGTATAAGAACTAAGTGAACTAACTAAAACTATAATAACAGGTCCATTTTCAGGCTAAAGGCAGCTATTTTATGCAGGATTGAATTCACTTTAATCGATCCCTAATTCAATGATAGGAAATGAAGATCAAATGTGTACATATGACAAGTATTACCTCATAAACTTATAGGGCATATCGTGACAACCTTTTATCTGGGAGAATGATATCATGATCCAAGTTAGACTTGGTTCTTTCCCAATCTCTTCTCCAGGGTCTCTTTAAAAATACTTCCCTTTGCCAAGTGGTTCACAACTTGCATATCTGCACTCATATCCTCTTATCCTGTCATTAAATCAATCCTACTAACCTTAAAGGTGGGACGGCTTGATTTTTAGAACCAAATTAACTTAGAATCTTCAAGTAGACTATTCTAACCTATCTTTAGCCAAACCTAACCTAAAAGGATCTATTTGATTAATCTACGTTGACTTTAATGTCACAGTTTAACAAAATCCATCCAAGGTCTCATTAACCTCTTCCTAATCAACTAAAGGTCTTTTGTGGGTCTCATGGTCATAAAAATGAAACTCAAGGGAAAATGACTTTAAAGTCCTATAGAAGAACCAGTACAAGGTGGGTCATCCCCCTCCCCCACCCAAATCCTTTCCTAGACCTTCTTCTTTAGTAAAAAGGAGGCCAGGAAGGACTGGTCAGCACCCCATTCTATGCTTTGACCTTCCTTTTACTCCTCTGAAGCGCTCTCAACCCTTTATCTCATCCCACAATCAAATGACAACAACTAAAAACCTCTAGAACTAGGATGAGCTTAATATCACCTTTATATTATACTATTCTATTGTTTAAGGCTTCACTTAATAGTCTACCCTCTTATTCTAAGGCATTCATCATTTAACATTTAGGCTATGTTAAGTAATCCTAAAAAAAGAACCTCATGGGCAACCAAAAAAAAAAAAACAGGCTGATATGCATACGATGATAGTTTATTTATACAGGAAAGTAAACACATAAGAAGTCTATACAAATAATCACAATATATTGAAACCCTTATGGTTAGAACCTATAATCCCCAGCAGAGTCGCCATCTGTTACGATTCGTATTTACACGAGTGCACAAAAGCTACTACGAACTTCGTAGTGCTCTTTCGGACTTGTTTTGAAAAAGATTCGCCACCTAATTTTTAGAAAATTAGAAAAATCAGTGGTGAAGGGTTTATTCAAATACAGTGAAAAATCCTTCATAATCCAGAATTCTAGGTAAGGGTTCTGGTGCTCCCCTAGAGAAGGTGTTAGGCACCCTAGTATTAAGGACCCGTAGCGTACGGTTGACCTTCGAGCTTCAATGTGTGATTTTGTATGAACTGCTTATGTTTTGTTTAGTTTTCCCGTATACAATATACTATCATCGCATATCATTTTAGCTTTAAAAAGTTGAACAAATTTCCTTAAGTGAGGGTATTTTAAGTTCGGGTTTGAAAATATCTGGATAAAAAAAAAATTGTCCTTTTACTTATAAGGAACTATATAGGGCACTCCCCATCTAGAAATAATGCCATGTGTTTGTAAATAAATATGTATACATGTCTATGTATAATCTTTGATTAGTTCACACATTATCCATATTTTATCTCTTCGGTCAACCGTATCCTCAGAACAATTTTCCCAAACTAGGACTTCGAGGGAAATTTCATTCATTTGAGTTCTTTTAAATTGGGTCTAGCCCAAAGATTTATTTTACTTTCTTTTCTTAAATTCCTCAAGTTATGGAATATACTTTTAAAGATGTATTCAATGATAATCATTTTTTATACAAGAAAACATTCTTTCACTTTTATTTACTTTAAACAAATGGAATACAACTCTTTTATCGTTCGGATTTAATTTGAAACATATTCGGGCCCTACTCATATTGCTTAACTAAATCCTAGGTTCTAACTTATAAGGGTTTCAATATCCATACAAATGCATTTTTGGCGTGTTCACACAGAAAATAATGTAAAACTATACTACAAGAAGGGGAAGAAAAGTTTAGCTTTTTACGGCCTTGGGCCCAAATCATTCAGCAGTCTTGTTCTTGTTCTTCTATGCTCTTCTAGTCCTTCATCCGAGCTGTCGAGCTTTCAACGTTACTTCACTTTGTCTTTGGTAGAATCTCATCTCGTGAACCCATATTAATTAGATGTACCTCGAAAGATTGAAATGAAAATAGTTAGTCAAATGATATGCCACCCTATAGGCTGAAATTTATCAATATAAATAATAATATCCCTTAGACTCATATGAAATTTTGAGATCTTTGATTACGGAGGCTCAGACTCATGTTTCCGAATGTAGCAAAGGAATCCGAAACATTTCTTGACTGCAGACTAGTGGCCATTCTAGTTGCCTCGCCAAATGCATGTGTGTTCCTACTTTATTACTATACTATGAGACCATCAATGCCTAAACTGATAGATAACCTTTCCGGACAAGGCATGGCCTCAAATTAAATGTTCTCATCGACCCAAGTGTAGTATCATGTTCGGATCAGTGAAAATTCCCAAGTATAGTAATCTGTTCATTTTGAAAATACCAAGTTTTTTCAATGTGTGGCTGCTGTTTCAAGACGGCCTTAAAGCAGTAAATTTTAGCCCAGAGCGCAGCAATGGTTTAGTGTAACGACACGTTCGGTCGTTATTGCATTTTTGACCCTGTTGACCCATTCCCGAGCCTTATTAGTACCATTTTGACCGCAGGGACATATGGCATGATTCCCTAGGCATTGGAGTGAGTTTCAATGTGACTTTTGGAAAATTTGGCTTTTAAGTGAAAACCATTGACTCATAGTTGACTTTTGGGTAAACGGACCTTTTATGGATATCCGTCAACTACGAGAGGTCCAGATAATCATTTAACACTTCTGTGAATATTCGGTCCCAATGCACTCGGGCACATTTTGAGACTTGGGTTGGAAAGTTAGTTTTGAGGTATCGGGGGTTGACTTAGTCAACGAGACCTCCGACGGAAATTTCGAGGCCACGAGTGCGTTCGTAGCCCATTTTTCTATATATCTACATATCTGGTTTGTGTCTGAGAGGTTTTGAGATGGTTTCGAGTGTCGATTCCAAGTTCGGAAGAAACCAGAAAAATTCTGGTGTCTGGTGGCCGCCAAAGCGGTCAGGTAGCTGACATAGCGGTTCACCGTAGAAGCAGTCAGGTGGCCGCAACAGCGGTCAGGTACCCGCAACAACGGCCGATGGGCAGTTACTAGGTATTTAATGATATAAAACCTCAAGTCTTTTCATTCATTTATTATTCCGAAAGTGGTTCATCTTAGGAGCTTTTCTAGAGGTTTCTTGGGGCAAACTCTTAGAGGTAAACTCAACCATCGTCTCTACCTAATCTTGATTCATTATCTCACCTAGTTATCATTAATCCATGCTAGAATCTTCCTAAAGTTATGAGAGTAAAGTGGGTTTTGATGGATTTTCTATCTAGGCTTATTAATGATGATGTTGTCGGAGTTTATACTAGATTATGATGTATCTAGGGTTGTTAATCATATATCTTCGATTACTAGTATTGGATTCTTGAATCTAAGTGTTAGGGTTTATACCCAAAATTGGAGGCTTTACTTGAAATCCGAAATTAGGTGAATCCTTGAGTTAGTTTAGCAATTAATTGTTGGGTTTTGATCACCTAGTGCTTAATTGATATTTTACTCCCAAATTTTTCGTTTTGACCTCGTGGGCCCCGTTTCCCCAAATTCTAGGGTTGGGTTTTGACCTAAACTGAATGATAGCGATATTAGTATCGAACTTCATGATTTCTAATCTAGATTTCGAATATGCCTAGACTTCTTTGATCTTGAGGCTCAGCGGAAGGGCAAGGCTGTAGAGTGATTGTTGGTGTTTCTTTGTTCGGCCATCCAGGTAGGCTATGACTTACCCTTGGTGAGACTTCGTATAGCGAAGCATATATTTAGATTATATTGTCAGAGAGAGCATGTAAATCTTTGGGTGTGAAGTTAGGTTGGATATTGTCTTAGGTTGAGCCCTGTTGCGTGATTGGGGCGAGCCAACCCGGTTGTGTTGTTACTGATTGTTCAGTTATGTTGGATGATGCCACGTGTTATTAGTAGATATTGGAATATGTTGTCTATCTTGATTGTGGTATTGTAGTATCTTACAGCTTGATGTCGGTACGAGGATAGAGTTCTATAAGATTTGTGTGGTCTTCACTGATATTGTTGGCGTACCCATGTTGGTACGTGTGAAACATATATTATTGGCGTACCCATGTTGGTACTTGTGACATTGAATATATTGTTGGTGTACCCATGTTGGTACTTGTGATATTAATCAGATTATTGATGTTGACACATGCATTGCATGCATTCTCATCCATTCATGATACCTCGTGTTGATACCTTGATGATACTTGATGAAACACTGTGACGAGCTGAGCTCGATTTTTACTTGAGTGACGTGAGAGTCCGATATCTGATGTTCATCTCATAATCGTGGATTGAGTGAATTGATACTTGATGAAAACTATTTTTACTTGAGTGACGTGAGAGTCCGATATCCGATGTTCATTCCAAAATCGTGGATTGAGTGAGTGGGACTCTGCATGTCCCCTAGGGTGGTGCTGGTGAGAACCCCTCGTGGGAAAAGATCCGGGGTCCGTCTGTCTGTTGTTCAAAGATCTGGGACGAGTGGAACTTAGACTTCGTGAGTCGCCTTGGGTTGTGCTACCGAGACGTCGATATTTCCGTCCGGAGTACATGTGTACATAGCATTTGCATGGCATTGCATTGCATCTTAGCTTATATTGTGATGATTCAGTGTTGTTCTTCTGTTATTTGATTTTTGGATTGTATATATACTGAGACTTGACATACTTAGGTTTAGATGCTTCGACCTAGGTGATGACGGAGACTAGATTTTGATTGTCTTTTGATTGATACTTGTTGATTTATCTGCCTATCCTGCTTTAATGTCTGAATTATGATATCTATACTTAGTCGGCCGATGATACCTGGCAGTACCGTTGTTTTGTACTGACCTACACTTGCTACATTCTTTATGGATGCAAAGTATTGGACAGGTTCCATTCTTTTCCCTCGTGGTTGATTGGCAAAGCTGCTGTAAAGTCATTCCAGGGTGAGCACGATGACGGCCGCTGCCCGGATGTTCTTTCCTTTACTTGCTTGTCATACTCTTATTTCGAGACAGTTGTATTATGAGACTCTACCATCTCTCAGACTTGTAGTATTTAGTTAGTGCTCTTGTATGAATCAGACCAGATCTATGGGGTTGTATTTAGCATTTCCACGCTTTATCTAACGTGAATGATTTGAGACCTATTCTACATTTATTTCTTCCACCTTTACTTGAATTGGTTATTTTGGGATAAGGGTTCGCCTATCACGGCGGGAATGATAGGTGTCCGCACGGGGGTTGTGACAAGTTGGTATCAGAGCCCTAGGTTACCCGGTCTAAATTACAAGAGCGTGTGTAGTAAAGTCTCGTGATTCGGTACGATGAGCTCTGTACTTATCTGCGAGAGGCTATAGGTCATTTAGGAAATCTCACTTTCTTTCATTCTTTCGGGCGACTTTATTCAAATTGATATCTAGATTATTCCAATTGGTATCTGGACCTTCTTATCTTGATCATCATCAGAAGATGGAAATCGGTCCTTAAATTCTTATGCGAATGGTTGATCGATGACGAGTCGTGGTATGGTACGAGATGTGTTATCCTAATTCGGACGCGTGATCCAGTTCGGTCCTTTGGTTATAGCCTGAGGTTTCGATTGTGTAGAGTCACGATTGGACTCGATTATTGTGGAAGTTCGTGAGAAATGGGAAGATAGTTCAAAAGGTTACAGGGTCTCCATGTTTCAGTGTTGGGTTGCTCAGAAGTGGCAAAGTGCAAAGATGGCTTAACAATAGTGGGTTGCTCGATGATATGATCGGTTTGACTTCGGCTTCGTCAAGGCTTTATGATGGCGCATGTGACACTGGTGAACCAATGGCGGGTTGACGATTCAGCAATGGTAGAGTATTAGACTTCGGTCCGTGAAAACAAGTGTAAGTTCGGTGATGATCATCGAATGTGGGCAAACGTATTGTGATCGCGGTTAATAAAGAAAAGAAGTTGACAATAAGGACATGACGGAAGTCTTGGGTGGAAAGCGCGTAGTCAAGTGAGACTTCGTAGGTCATCTTGGGCATGAGTACTTTTTGAGAGATTGGGAAGCAAAAAAAGGTATCTGGCATGGTTGTCAAGATAAGTTTGCGACTGGTGCTAAAGGTTATTCTTGATATAAGTTAGTTGATGTTAAAGAACTATTCAGTTATTAAGTAAATTCCATAGGCACATCATTGATCAGTGAATTTGATTGGCTTAGAGGCTTTGAGGAGTTAGTAATCGACTGATGGAAATGACTTCAATTATGAGCGTATGCGATAAGTTAATGACTTGAGGAGCTACCGGTTGTTCCCTTAGGTGGGAGAAGAAGCATTGATATTGTTTTGTGGTTGTCAGGCTTAAATGGGTGATTAGTTTAGAGGATCAAGTGGATTTGATCGTTTGTTGATTGATAGTGATAAAAGTGATTTGAAATGAAATACGGGAGCTGAAGGATTACAATGAGGCATCTTGCTATCGGGTTCAGGAGATTAAGATACGTAAGACGATGATGGAGTAACTGAGTTAAGTTCGGCATCCAAATCGAAAATTGAGTAAGAAAATTCGGCCAAGGGCGATTCAGTGGGATGCATAAGGATATGAGTGATACTGTTGTGTGATACACCGGATTTAGATAGTGTTTTTGTGGTACGATCCTATCTCCAGGGTTAGTTCGGCTAGTTGGCAAGACTTATGATTATGCGGTGTTCGATTGAGTGGATTCAAGAATTGTCTACGATATTGGTGATCGTGAATTAATTAGAAATTGGGAAATTGATGAGTCGAGAAAAGGTATAGTTGATCGAGAGTCGGCAAGAATGAGATACATCTTGGGATTACGAGAGTCTATTTGGATTGTGGCATCATGGTCTTGCATATTCAGATGAGGTATGATGGCTCTGTGAGCTTAAGGAAGGAAGACTATATATGGACTAAGTGATATGAGGAAAATTCCGTAAGATTCGTGATCGGCAGCTAGTAATAATCATATTCAGTGAACCGACATGTTGAGATTATAAGAAGTGGCGTGATGGTACACCGTTGGAAAAGTTCGTAACATTCTGCAGTGAATGAGTTAGTGTTCCTTAAGAGAAAGGATGGTGAAATTCCTATCATGTGAGGCTTGAGTTATATTTTCGGGGAAGGATCTTGCTCGTGGTAATAAAGTATGAATGCAAATAATATTGACTCGACAGTTTGGGTAAGCGCTTTTAGTTATTAAGGACTTGGCGTTAATTGCGTGAGATTTCGAGCGATAGTGTACGATTGGATACTTTCAGAAAATTTATGAACATATCGAGGTGATACTATGAGAGGTTCAATGTTATGTAATTACTATATGAGGCTTTAGGTTTTGCGTTGAAAGTTCGGGGTTGAATCGGATTTGCGTATTAGGTAAAGGTTGAGAAACATGAAGATAGAAATTGTAAGGTATAGCTCTTTGGTACTAAGTCAATACCTAGGATAGGACTCAACTTGTGGAGTCGAAAGTGATGGACGGGATTTGTTATGCATGGTATGGTTATGATTGGTTTCAAAATTCGGAGTCAGTTCTAATTATTATTGGTGGCATCCGAGAGCTGGGCATTCGTTCAGGGTCAACATGGTTCGAGTTTAGCTTGATGGTCTATGGTTATATTTCCAGGAAAAGATTTAAAGATTCGATGTGTTTCGGCTTAGATTTAAGGTATGACAGATTTACCGAGATTTGTTAGGGTTACCCAGTGGATTTGACGGTATTTTCTGTTCTTATTTTCTGAGAATAGTTACTTATACAGAATAATGGTATATAATGAGCTTAGTATGGATTTGAGGAGGGACTGTTGTGCGAGAGGTCTTTATAGTGATCAGTTGGGTTCCGACGGACTTTGCTCGGCAAGGTATTGAGTGGTAAGTTCCTGTATTGCGATTTAAAGGTTTAAGAAGATTTGGAACTAGCCAAGTTGGCTGTCAATAAGATCAGTTTTGATAGAGTTACGCAAAGAACTAAGATGAATCAAGGATTCTTTCTCGCGACAGTAAGTTATGGTTTCAGAATTTTAGTAGGTGTGTTCCTATGGTTCTAAGATAACGTGGTATGAGTAACCACTTTAGAAGATGTGCGAGAAGGAGTTAGCGGAACCAGAGTATTTCATCAGTTCAGAATGGGCTATGGTTGTGACCATGTTTTAGAGGATTGCATTGGTTTGGGAAGTAGTTATGGGGCCTATTGATTGCGTTCAGAGTTGCGATTTTATCAAATCAGAGAACTCGAGTAAAGTGATACATTTATTTGAGGATCAATTGTGAGGGAAATCGGAACATAGTGATATGAGAATTGAAACTTGAGCTGAGTTTACAGAGTTGTGACTGGTAAGTGAGCTGAGGTGCTTTGGCCTGTTTGAGATTACTTGTTGTTAGACCCTTTGTCATCTGAGTTAGTTTTCACCAGGCCGATCAGGTGTTTATCGGTCTTTCATGCTTCTATGTTAGAGAAGTGCCTTTTTGATGGCTCATATATCATTCGTCGGGATTCAGTTTTGTTCGATGAGAATCCTTCTTATTAGGAGAAGCCCGATATGTGTTCGAGATATCCTCCATTGTTGTGGGCTCAAGTATCTTTCCCTGTTCTCTTCCTTGTCGCACGAGGACAAGCGATTGTTTAATTGGTATCTGACGTAACGACCCATTCGGTCGTTATTGCATTTTTGACGATTTCATCTCGATGACCCGTCCCCGAGCCGTATTAGTACCATTTTGACCCGCAGGGACATATGGCATGGTTCCCTAGGCATTGGAGTGAGTTTCAATGTGACTTTTGAAAAATTTGGCTTTTAAGTGAAAACTGTTTGACTCATAGTTGACTTTTGGGTAAACGAAACTTTTTCGGATATCCACCAACTATGAGAGGTCCAGATAGTCATTTAGAACTTGTGTGAATATTCCATTCGGTTCCTAATGCACTCGGGTGCATTTTAGGACTTGGGGTGGAAAGTTAGTTTTGATGTATTAGGGATTGACTTGGTCAACGATTAGTTTTGATGTATTGGGGATTGACTTGGTCAACGAGACCTTTGTCGAAAATTTTGAGGCCACGAGTGCGTTCGTAGCGCATTTTTATGTATATCTGCATATTTGGTTTGTGTCCGAGAGGTTTCGGGATGGTTTCGAGTGTCGATTCCAAGTTTGGAAGACACTAGAAAAATTTTGGTGTCTAGTGGCCTCCAAAGCGGTCGGGTGGCCGCCAAAGCGGCCCGGTGACTGCCATAGCGGTCAGCCACAAAAGTAGTCGGGTGGCCACCAAAGTGGCCAAGTGGCCGTAACAGCTGTCAGGTGGCCCCCATAGCGGCCGGGTGGTCGCAACAGCGGCCGACGGGCAGTTACTAGGTATTTAATGATATAAAACCTCAAGTCTTTTCATTCATTTATTATTCCGAAAGTGGTTCATCTTGGAAGCTTTTCTAAAGGTTTCTTGGGGCAAACTCTTAGAGGTAAACTCAACCATCTTATCTACCTAATCTTGATACATTATCTCACCTAGTTATCATTAATCCATGCTAGAATCTTCCTAAAGTTATGAGAACAAAGTGGGTTTTGATGGATTTCTATCTAGGCTTATTAATGATGAAATTGTTGGAGTTTATGCTAGATTATGATGTATCTAGGGTTGTTAATCATATGTCTTCCATTATTAGTGTTGGATTCTTGAATCTAAGAGTTAGGGTTTATACCCAAAATTGGAGGTTTTACTTGAAATCCGAAATTAGGTGAATCCTTGAGTTAATTTAGCAATTAGTTGTTGGGTTTTGATCACCTAGTGCTTAATTTGATATTTTACTCCCGAATTTCCCGTTTTGACCTCGTGGGCCCCGTTTCTCGAAATTCTAAGGTTGGGTTTTGACCTAAACCGAATGCTAGCGATATTAGTATCGATCTTCATGATTTCTAATCTAGATTGCGAATATACCTAGACTTCTTTGATCTTGAGGCTCAGCGGAAAGGCAAGGCTGTAGAGTGATTGTTGATGTTTCTTTGTTTGGCCATCCAGATAGGTTATGGTTTACCCTTGGTGAGACTTCGTATAGGGAAGCATATATTTAGATTATATTGTCGGAGAAAGCATGTGAACCTTTGGGTGTGAAGTTAGGTTGGATATTGTCTTAGGTTGGGCCCTGTTGCGTGATTGGGGCTAGCCACCCCGTTGTGTTGTGACTGATTGTTCTGTTGTGTTGGCTTGACGCCACGTGTTGTTAGTAGTTATTGGAATGTGTTGTCCATCTTGATTGTGGTATTGTAGTATCTTATAGCTTGATGTCGGTACGAGGATAGAGTTCTATATGATTTGTGTAGTCTTCACTGATATTGTTGGTGTACCCATGTCGGTACTTGTGACACATATATTTTTGGCGTACTCATGTTGGTACTTGTGACACATATATTATTGGCGTACCCATGTTGGTACTTGTGACTTTGATATGTTATTGGCGTGCCCATGTTGGTACTTGTGACATTGAATATATTGTTGGCGTACCCATGTTGGTACTTGTGATATTGATCAGATTATTAATGTTGACACATACATTGCACGCATTCTCATCCATTCATGATACACTGTTGATACCTTGATGATACTTGATGAAACATTGGGAGGAGCTGGACTCAGTTTTTACTTGAGTGACGTGAGAGTTCGATATCCGATGTTCGTCCCGAAATTGTGGATTGAGTGAATTGATACTTGATGAAAACTCTTTTTACTTGACCGACATGAGAGTCCGATATCCGATGTTCATTCCGAAATCGTGGATTGAGTGAGTGCATGGACTCCGCGAGTCCCTCAGGGTGGTGCCAATGAGAACCCCCATGGGCAAAGATCCGGGGTCTTATCTGTCTGTTGGGCAAAGATCCGGGACGAGTGACACTTAGACATTGCGAGTCACCTTGAGTTGTGCTACCGAGACGTCGATAGTTTCTTCCGGAGTATATGTGTACACAACATTTGCATGGCATTGCATTGCATTCACACATTATCGCATTGCATTGCATCGCATCTTGGCTTATATTGTGATGATTCAGTGTTGTTCTTCTGTTATTTGATTTCGGATTGTATATATACTGAGACTTGACATACTTGGGTTTAGATGCTTCGACCTATGTGATGACGGATACTTAATTCTGATTGTGTCTTGTTGATTTATCTGTCTATCCTGCTTTATTGTCTGCATTATGTTATCTATACTTAGTCGGCCGGTAAGACCTACGCTTCTTTGCATTCTTTATGGATGCAGAGTATTAGACAAGTTCCATTATTTTCCCTCGTGATTGATTGGCCAGGCTGCTATAGAGTCATCCAGGGTGAGCAAGATGACGGCCGCTATCCGGATGTTCTTTCTTTTACTTACTTATATTACTCTTGTTTAAAGACAGTTGTATTATGAGACTTTACCATCTCTCAAACTTGTAGTATTTAGTTAATGCTCTTATATGACTAGATCTATAGGGTTGTATTTAGCATTTCCGCAATTTATCTTACATGGATGATTTGAGACTTATTCTATATTTATTTCTTCCGCCTTTACTTGAATTGGTTATGTTGGGATAAGGGTTCGCCTATCGCAGCGGGAATGATAGGTTCCCGCACGACCTAGTAAAATGGGTTGTGACATTTGGCTTCAAATCCAACAGATAATTTTCCCAAATATGCAGCAACTGTATGGTAAAAAAAAAAAAAAAAAATGCAACAAATCTACGTGACTATAGCAGTTACTTGGCCCCAATCTGGCTGGAGTGCAGCAGCCATACAACAGGTATTTTGCCCTCAATATTGTCTCAAAAGTGCCACATCTTGCAGCCACAAAGCACAGCGATACTTTGGCCAAATCGTGCAGCAACTGGCTGCCTTAAAGTGCCGCAAATAACCCATAAAAGTGCTCAAAAACAGTAGCAAATTAGTTCAACTAAAGGGGTAGCAACAAGACAGCCTCAAAATGCAGCAACACTGCCTTAATAGGGCAGTTGCGATGCAGCGAACGAATCATCAAAGTGCTGCAACTAAGCACACTGTTGACTTAAAGAAAATGCAGCAGCAGTTGGCTCAAAATGCAGCAGAAGCTCAGCCCTTTAAATGTGGCAAATATCCCCTTCAAGCTACAGCCATTTATTCCGAATGTGGGAGCAGCTTCCGAGGTCTCAAGTGTAGCATCTGTTCACTTAAACTTGAAGCAGGAGTGGGACTCAAAGATGCAGCAACAGACCGCACAACAACACGATAACATTCAGGATTTGAAAATCCCCCATGTCATGCAAAGAAAAGAAGGGTAGAGAAGAATGAGTATCCGGAAATAATTTCCAACAAAGCAGCAGCCAAAACAAATAAAAGAAGACGGCAATCCAACTCAGTCTAAGTGGAAAAGTGGGTTAGGATAACAAAATGAGTCAAGCTCAAGACCTTAAGAGTAAATGAATACAACAAACCATGCTCATAATGTAACTATGAATATTGAAGAATCACAAGTCAGACAAATATAAGTGATAACTCCAAAGATAAAGAATCTGAGAATCTGCCTATTTGAAGAACACTTGTTAAAGACATATTTTTTACAACTAGCATGAATGGGAAGTACTTAAGCCAGATTTGATACTATCAAACAGAGAAATTTGGTATAGCAAGTCGTCATCAAATTCATCACTCAAGCACCACACAGGCAAGCGACTAACTTGACCTTTTTAACGCGAGGTCATAACAATACAACAGCCCTTCTAATATATATTTCTCTTAGCTATACTCCAAACAAGTAACATGAGCTTCTTCACAAAAAATGGCATTCTTTTCCAGAGGCTATCCGAATTGAAACAAGCTAAAGACCCCAACAACACCTTTATACTTGAAAGTCTAATCAACAAAGAGTAATTGATTTTAAAAAAAAAAAGATTTTTTTTTTCTCAAGGAATCAGAAGAAAACCTACAGTCCTCAACCAGTAGTATCAATCCTTCAAACATGGCCATCAAATAAGTTAGATGTAGAGCCGCTATGGGAGGCATTACACTGTCCTTAAACCCTTCTAAGTATGGAGCCAAACTTGATTCAAACATCCGGACATAGAAACCTAATACTCAGGGAATATTAATGTATGCAAGACAATAGATAAATTACTTAAAATATGCTCAAGCCAATCACATTTTTATGATGAATCTCACAGGTTTTGAAGCATTTAATCAGCACCTCAATTGTAAACATAAGAATCAAATAAGGGCTAAAGTCAACAATTGCATTTAGTTAAAAAAAATAAGGATTGATTTTTAGCAATAAATGTAATGAATCTCATCACGCTAAAAGAAAAGGAAGAATATGTGTTTAACTTTATCATGGTTCACTGCACATAAACAAGGAGGGACTCCAAATGAAATGAAACTCATCACAAAGGCATACATGCCGGGTAATTTTACTGTTAAACTAACATACGAATTTAAACACTTTAAAGGAAGCATTTCTCATCATTAGTGACTGCCTAGAGCACCAAACTCAATGTATTTTAAGCAAGGAGAGTGAAGACGATCTCCAAGGGATTTTAAGATGACTGAAACCAAATACTAAACTAACCCTTAGCGGCTACTTAAAATTGGTGAAGGCTGAATCCAAAATCATTCACTTACTAGGGTTCTTCAATATAACAATACTAAGAATAAGGCTGAAACTTAAAAAACTAACAATAGAACATTGGGGGTTCTAGCACCTGGCACAAAAGGAGCTTTGAAAAAATGTTTGAGCCACAACTAATCATTCCAATGCGTCTAGTAATTTCAAACCCCTAATCAAGCAAGACTAGGCACACATGCTGGCTTTTAAGAGACTACGGAACTCAAAAATATAACTAAAATAAAAGAACACTTTTATGGAAACAACTAGTAAAATCACACCAAACAGCTATGAACACTTCAAAACAATTTTGATGCAAAGTTAACACTTTAAAAGCTAGGTTAATCAAGCCCATTAAATAAGAACAGTTGATCAATAGATTGAATCTCTTTAACCCTTCATGAAAGGGTACAATTAAACAAGCTGGGGACTATTCTCAGGTTGTTTATCAATATATATATATATATATATATAAGAACTCTAATTTGACACTTATAAAACAGCTGCCGAACATAGAATTGAGGGAGTCAATTCTTCTACCTTCTAGTTGAGAGAAAAAGAAAATATTCAGGGAATTTTACCCGATCTTAGAGTTTGGGCAAAATCAGTTACTATTTTTTTAAAATTCAAAAAATAGGAAATATCTGAAGTAATCCTACAAATCGGCTTGTTAAAGTTTGGAAAGGAACTACATGGTGAACTAAACCAATTCATGCTTCAGGTTACTAAAAGAGAAAATTTGTTCTAAAAACAAATACCAAAATACTTAGGAAGTAAAACAAGTGAGACTTGAAAATATCACCAATTGTGCAACAACTCAAGCAATGAAATACCAGAACTTTTGTAGCCTTACACTTATCAAACGTCGCTCAAAGCTAAACCCCACACAAATCTACTTAAAACTACACCATAAGAAATCAACTAGCACAACAAACACTAACTGAAATAGGGCAAAGAGGAATACAAATTATTCTTTTCTTTTTCAAAATTAAAGCTAAAGAATGGTAGGCTGATCACTGTCCCAAAAGTAAAAATAAAAGCATGCTTCATTGATTAACAAGAGGAAGAGGATATTACATTTCACTGAATGATAACTGAAAAAATAGGGAACTTAAACTATTCGGGCAGGAACCTTAACAGTGAACATGGACAGAGTCGGCTATTCTTATGATATTTAGAAAGCCAGGATGAGTTAAAATAGGAAAAAATAGTTTAGAAGTTTGGCATTTGGTCATCTTAACATTTTTCACAAAAAAGAAAGAGATCTTCAAACACTTCTACTGATCGCTTTTAAGAAAAACAATAACTAATTCTTTTCAGGAAAAATACTTAAGTTAGAACAACTTCAACCATTTGAACAAACCAAAGTATTAAGGGAAGATGACAGCCTTATGGCAAATACCATTAATTATTTTTGCTTCTCCAACTCATCAAGACATGCTTTAACATATGAGAAATTTGGAAATAAAAGGCTAAGTGTGTTTATAAAGAGAGAATAAATTTTGATTCTGGAAACCAAGATCATTACCCTTATAAAAAAAAAAACTTAGGGAAGAATAGGAACATGAACTGCCTACTCCCAAAATCTGGATAGCAAAATTAAATTTTAATCAACTAGTCGATGGATTTCTCCGTTACAATAACTTCCCTGCGTTTTAATTACTTCACATTGATGGTAAGAATACCACACAAAAAGAAATCAGACATTTAAATCAAAAAATAGTTTGAATGTTGCTGAACAGAAAGAACTCTTATTCTCTAAGACTACTCACTGATTTAGTTTCAGAAAAGGAACAAACTGAAGTTGGACATGGTTGTGATTTAGTTGTGCTTAAACAAAACACTTCGAACTTAAAACACCTAATACATAGCTAAGTTCATATATCAACATCGACCCAAAAAAAAAAAAAAAAAAAAAAAAACACTTGCCAAAAACTAGAGCAAAGTCATACTAACAAGTATACCAAACCAGTGTACAGTGTACAACTTTAAACACATACCTTAATCCTCATCCTTAGTCTAATTAATGTTACATAATCTTAAACTAATCTAGCTCATACTGAAACAAATACACAGCAAGCATACTTAACATATGAGGGAAAAAGTACACTAATTACTTACTCCAATAAAATTAAAACCAAACACTCCACGTGAATTTAAACTAACATAACTAAAGTGATAAAAGAACGTTAAGACAAGGAGGAAATTTACATTACAAATCATCAACTTAACATTAAAACCAAATTAATCTATTACAGAAAATTCAAAATAAATAAAACTTAAGACGAGAAAGATAATTACCCTTTTGCCAAGCAGCAACGGGGGGGACGGGAGTTATTCGATCACCTTCGAACCAAGACCACGACTAACTCAAACTCGAAAAAATTATTTTTAACTTGTTCCGATAATTCAAGTACTCGACTCGCAAGAGAAATTTCTTGTTTAAAGCCAAATAATTTGAAAAGTTCAGAACTTGGGGTATTCCAAACTTGTTTGATAATGAAGAAATGGGGATCTATTTATAGAAACCCCAAAAGCTAGGTCTCCTATGCTTGGAATCAATGTGGGACACTTTTTGAGTCCGAAAACTGTTTAAAAGCTTTTGAAATCCGAATCTTCCTTGAGAAGTCAAGCAAAAGAAAACCAAAACGAAATTGAAAAGAAAAAGTTACCGTATGCAAGCTGGACAAGGAAAGATGGACGAGAATCATCAATGCTATTACCCAAAATGGGCAAGCAAGACCTGGAGCAAGCAAAATATCGCTGAAGCTTTGCTAATTTTAGCCGGAACCGTTGTAATTTTGCTGTGAACGTGGCTGAAAAGCCTTAGGGCTCGTTTGGTTCAGTTTCTTGGGCAAAGATGAAAAGGGATGAAATCCCAATTTTGGGATGGGTCGGATCATTTTGTTACTGAACTGGGCTTTTGAGATTTGAGCTCAAATGGCTTGTAAGAATGGGGACTAATATGGGAATTGAAGTGTGGCTAGAATTGACTTTAAAATATACTTCCTCCGTTTCAATTTATGTGAACCTATTTAATTGAGCACGACATTTAAAAAAGAGTGAAGACTTTTGAAACTTGTGGTTCAAAATAAGTCTTTGAATATTTGTGTGGTTGTAAATCATTTCATAAAGTGAATTTGTTTTAAAAGAGGAAAGAGCCATTCATTTAGCGCGGATTAAAAGAAATAGGTTCACATAAATTGAAATAGAGGGAGTAGCACTTTTTGTGTTTCAATTATGGCTGAACCGTTAAAGATATAGCCACATTTAAAACCAGTACAGTCGTTTTGAAATAAAACTGAGATGAATCATTTATTCAATATGTAATTAAGCTTCTTGATTTTAACAAAGTAAAATACTTGTTAATTAAAAAAAAGGATTAAGTTGAACAATTAGGCCGTAAATGACATAATAAATACTAATAATCATATGTAACATATATAAAATATATATTATGGTATTTTGCCGAATGAAATGACAAAATATTACAAAAGCAGTCTAGAGAGTATTTTTCGCTTCTCTGAACAATTATTTTACTTGTTTGATATTCAAGAAGCATGACTAGGTAATTTAAATTTTTGGAGGGAAAAATTAGATGTCAACATCATTGTTCATCTCAAGGTACCCCGAGACCTATACCCCGCCCATGTGGCTCCTGGTGGGCCAAGAGCGGTGAACTACTCGATGATTCGCTTATTGCCTTGAGTTTAATCTGAAGGTTACTTCGTGAGACGCATACGATCCAATGGTCCCTATTCGTTCGCAAATTGCCCTGTGTCTCTGCTATATCTGTGATTGGTAGACGTTTGACTTCTTTCTCAAAACTTGATTCCTTGAGTTATTACCCTTTCAAATCTCCTCATAAAATATTAGCCGAGCCATCTCAATTATAAGCTGCCAGAGTTAATTTCGTGTATGATGATCCTTATTGATAAGACCGGACGGAAGCGATAATGATTTTTGAAAAAAATCGTTAAGCTTAGTGTTACTTCCTTCGCGCCTTTCATTATTCTAGCTGATTTAAGTAAATACTCCTCATATTATGGCTGGCCCAAATTTTCGCAATAAGTTGTTCCAAATCAATCGAGGATTTTCTCATATATTTCACTGACCAACTTCCATACGTGGCAGTACATATTTCCTTGTTATTGTCACAAATGATGAACACCTTTGACTCCTGCAAGTTCGGCTGCTAAGTCCATTCTTTGTACCTTTGCTGCCCTCGCCGTTCGAGGACGAATGGTTGTTTAATTGGTATCTGATGTAACGACCCGTTTCATCGCTACTTTGACTTTCGGGAAATTCGCGACCTTGACCCCCTTAAAAACACCTCTAGATTCTTACGCTCTTAAAATCGCTAACTTAATCAGACCAGTAGTGCGAGTCACGTGTAAAATATTGAATTTGGGCCACTGGGCCCAGTTATACACCTATAGGGATAGACCTGCCGCCATGAAGTTCCGCTGAAGCGGATTGGAGGATTATTAATGGATCGTCCCAGTGTAGGGGCTACCGCTGAAGCGGTGCCGCCACAACGACCATTAGACCGCCACAGCGGTTGACAGACAGTTATTTTCCTATTTAAAACCCATTTGTTGACTTGACCTAGTATTCATTTACCCAAGTTACAGCCGCCAACTGGAGATGTTTTTCAGCTTCTTTAGACCAAAATGATAGGAAGGTAATCTCTTATCTTCTCCTTTAATTTCCCCTTTTCTTCACACACCATTTATGATTATGGTAGAATACTAAATGAGGATACTTTCCCAAATGTTATAAGACCTTTTGGGTAAATGTGGTAATGATTGACTTAGAATAATTAGTAACTTCAAGATAGTTCTTTATTGCAAATCTAGACTAAATAGCAAGTTCTAAAGCCTAAATCTTCTATTTTTCCTAAATGGGTTAAATTGTTAGAGGCTAATAATGGTTTATGTGTAGTAGAAAGGAAAGTTTGGTTTAGGTAAAAATCTTGTTCTCCATAAAGGAGGTGAAATAGCGTAAGCAATAATCTAGATTGAGTATGTTAGAAATGGCGATTTTACCCCTATGACCCCGGTATTCCTCAATTGTCTCTCACTCGAATGCATCCATCGTTCTTAAACCTTCCGGACCTACAAGCTTGCTACGAAGTTGGAAGATGGATTCCAAGTGCATGTTCACACACCAGTTCGGCCCTGAGGTAGGTTACGGTTTCCCTTCTTTGGTAGACTCTGGTTAGACTTACATATACGTGTATTAGATGAAACGTAGAATGCATGTATAGGATTTCGGAGATTGGTATGGGAACTGTTATGTGGTTTATGTGTTCGAGCTTGTGGCCTGTAGACTCTCTAGGTTCATATGTTGGCGTTTCTTTGCGTAATACTGGATTCTATGTGACTTAGGAGACTAGTCGTATGGCACTTGTCTTATACATCCTGTTGATAAGAATTTCAAGTATGACATGTACAATCAAGTCATTTGTTTATTGATATTGAATCTTAAATTGGTATTGAAGATGATAAATGAGTTAATGGAACGTGGAATGATCTTAGACCAGACCTTTAGTGTTTGACTTGATGAGTTAGAAAGCGTATTTACCGTATGTTATTGTAGTAAGGAAATAAAGGAACGATGTGGTGTCATTGACTCATCTTGATCTATTTACTTGTTAATTCGTTGATACTTGAGACGTTGGTAATTTTGGTTAGTGATATATCATGGATTTGATATTGCGATACTTACTCGCTCGATCTTTTGAAATGAGAATGGTGATTCATTGTGGCTTATTGCGTAGCCTTACTGTTGATGTTATTTGTGTTCCATGTGCGGTACTGTTTATGATCACATTGGTTGTTGATATCACATTTCATCATATTCATACGCATTTCTATGATACATTGACATATGCATGGTTCTGGTACTAATGATAATATGTGAGAGAGTGTATCCTCCGAGGTTTCTGCTAGAGAGCGTAAAAGTGAGATTAGTGTTCGTTGCCTGAGGTTTCTTGTCGGGAAAAATGGAGTGTCCGATGCCCGAGGTCTTTGCCGAGATCATAAGAGTGTGCTCGTGATCCGAGATCATATTCCGGAGCGAGTGATACATGGACTTCGCGAGTCCCCCATGGGTTATGATCGACAAGACGTGGAGTCATTTCGTCTGGGACATGTTGTACAAAGCTGCATATGCATTGCATTCATCCTACATACATTATTACATTACATTGATCTTGGTTTCTATTGAGTGTTGTGACACTATTGTGATGTACTGATTCGGATTGCTATATCAGCGACTTGGCACAGTTGGGTTTGGTTGCTATAACCATAGGTCATGATCTTGAATCTCTTATAATTTGATGCTAGTTGGTCCTGTTGTCTATGATTGGCTTCCTAAATCAGGTTAATAATGAACATCAGAATAACGAGATAACTTCCTGATTCTAAGAGTGAATAGTGTAAATGGTAATTGACTTTTGATACTTGAGGCGAATTTTTTATTGTATGTTAAATGAGTTAGAAGGGAGTATAAAGTAAGTCAGTTAAATGAACCCCTAAGTATGAGCTTAGTAGAATGAGGATCGTATACTTGTTGAGGCGAGTGGTAGGTGATGTGTGCCATTGATTTAGTTGCTTACTATGCTTATATGTATATTATGTTGCCTTTATGTCCTTTTAACCATTGTCGGCCTATGATGCTTACCGGTACTAGTGTTGTACTGATACTACTCTTGCTATACCCTTTTTGGTGTGTAGAGTTTTTCAGGTTATAGATTGATTTGAAATTTTCCGGAAGATGCAAGGTGCCTATCTGGAAGGCCTCCATCATTCTCATTCTGAGATGGTGACTGAGTCTTAGAGTTATAGTTGTATTCAGTATTCCAATCTTGGCCGCTCTTGTACTAGTCTAGACCAGGTCATGGGAAAAGGAACTTGTGTATTTATTCAATTGTTGTAAGCACTTCCGCTATTTTTAGTTATATATGCATATTGGTTTGACTTCCGCTTTGATTATAAAATATGTTGAAAGATAGTGAATTTCGTTCTTACGTGGTTATGTATTTGTTTTGGGTTAAGGGTTCGCCTACCGAGGTAGGAATGATAGGTACCCGCACAATCCTAAAATGGGTGGTGACAACTTGTATTGGATTAGTCGTTCTTGTACTAGTGACTTCATGTCCTGCCACATCTCAAAATATCCGCTAGAAGTGATTGGTACCCAACACACACAACTCGCCAGGCGAGCCATATATCATACCCTTAATCATTTATGAAAGCACTAAAAGAAAATAACTACAGGTCCAACGACATTATTAATAATAAAATACGAAATAGTCAACAACCAAATCCATAACCGATTAATGAAAGCCAACTAATGCTAAGATAAAAGAATCTCTAGCCCAAATTCCACGCTAAGATCATGGAGCATCTAACAGTGTTATATCAGATTGAATGTCGGGCATGTAAACCCAAAATAATGGATATAACTAGAAATAAACTAGATAAAGCTGAAATGACCGCCTCCACGAACAATGCAGTAGCTCACCTCAGCAACAGAATCCACTCACGAAATCTTCAACCACAAGCCTCGTTCTAGCAACAGTATTTGCATGGACATACAGGTAAGGAGTGAGTTATACGTAAATATAACCCAGTAAGATCCTCAACCCGTCACTATAAATACCCCTGGAACAAGTGTTAGAAAATACAAATACATAACAAGCACAAAAGTATTATGCACATGAATACATCATTATACAATATCAACCAAGGTCCAAACCAAACCACTGTTTATCAAGTATATTATATATCTCAACACAATTTACACGAAAGACATGTCATAAATGACAGTTAAAGAATTAATCAACACCATGAATCCACGAAGATACACAATGTGCCAAATATATTAAGAAGCATATACAATGCTCGGGAAGCATACACAATGCACTAGTGAAATCAAGAAGCACACACAACGCTAAGGGAAGCATGCACAATGCCCCAATCTCATGGCTCACAGCCATATCACATCACGAAATAATTTATAAATAGAGTTTTAGAGTATTTGAAAATAATGTATATGCGGCTGGCCTTGAGGACCACCTATTCTGGAAAGCACATGCTTGCCCCAACGCATAGACCAGGCAGACAGAATATATTTTTAAAACAGGTTTTGGGAAGCAAGTGCCCAATGCTTAAAGTCTCACTTACCTCAAATTCACAATTCAAGCGCACTTCCCAATAAATCAAAATTGTGTTCTCGAGTCTCGGGATCGCCTCAAACTACACAAAAATGGATTTAGAATGGTCAAAATCATTAGGGTAAACCACTCTATATTATTACAGGCTTAAATAGTCAAAGTCAAACTTTAAAGGATGAAAATGCCCTCTGGTCAATAGGTTAAAAATCTGACAAGGCATATGCTATCGAAAAGCTCTCGACGAGACGATTCTAACGATATGTAGAATTCTAAAATCTGACACTGTTTGCCCCTTCAAATTAATGTTTTAGGTTAAAGAACCCTAGGGCTAAACTTTGCCAAGTCCTCAAAATATTCCCATGTTAACATCATAAAAATCCCCCATATTTAGATAATAAACTTAAATAAGAGAGTAGAGTCATTACCTTGATGATTTGGGGTGAAAGTTCTTTTTTTTTTCTCCCCCATTTTCCCTTCTCTTTCTCCCTTTCTTTTCCTTTCTTCTACTGGTTTTTTCCTTTATCTGTTTTCTCGTGTCTTTTGTTTTTCTTTCAGCTTTTATTAATGTTTCACGTCTTATGACCATCAGACTTTTAAAGTCTTTAATTTTTTTTCCTTTTCCTTTTTGGGCTTGGCCCACTAAATTCATTTTTTTCCATTTTTTTCGTTTTAGATAAAATTACCAAATAACCCTTAATTAAAATTGATCTATTACGGTAACAACCTGTTTGGTCATTATTGCATTTTTGACCCTTTTGACCCTTTCCCGAGCTTGGTTAGCTCCCTTTGGACCCGAGGGGACCGTTGACATGATTTTCGAGGTGTTTAGATTTGATTCGGGCAACTTTTTGTGAAATTTGGGCTTAAAGCGAAAAGGGTTGACTAAAAGTTGACTTTTGGGTAAACAGACCTTTATCGAAAATTCGTCGATTCCGAGAGGTGCTGAAGGTCGTTTAGAACTTGTGTGCTTATCTGGTTCAGTTTGCAATGCACTTGGATGCATTGTGAGAGTTAGGTTGAAAAATTGGAATTGAGGTATCGGGGGTTGACTCGGTCAACGAGGCCTTCGTTAGGAATTCCAAGGCCACAAGTGCGTTCGTAGTGTGTTTTTATGCTTGTCTGTGTATGTGGTTTGTGAGCAGATGGCCTCGGGAGTTAGTCGGAAATCGGGTTGAATTGTGAAATTGGGGATAGTTTTCTAGTGTTTGGTGCCCGCTTTTAGGCGCACCGAGCGTCACGCATGGTACCTACCGATGCTCATCCTTTTTGCCACCGAAGCGATACGTGCCAAGTGGGTACTTAATTTGTTGTAGCTATCATGGAACCGCTGGGGCGACACTGCTGGAGTAGTATTATTGTCGTGGAAGCAGGTGACGGGCAGTTAGCTTATTAAATGAAGTGTTAAACGCCTTAAGTCTCTCATCTATTTCCATTTCGAAAATTGAGCTCTTGGGAACAATTCTAGAGGATTCTTGGTGGTATATCCTTCTAATCCCTTTGTTATTTCATAATCCCTAATCATCTAAGAATCCCTTTTTCCTTATTAGTTCATTAGTAATGGAACACTAAAGTGGGTTTAATGGATATTTTATCTAGGCTTCCAAATCAAGATTTGTTGGTTGGGTTTATGCTAGATTATGTTGAATATAAGGTTGTTAATCATATATCTTCCATTATTTGTGTTGAATTCTTGAATTTAAGAGTTAGGGTTTATACCCAAAATTGGGGGTTTTGCTTGGATTTCGAAATTGGATGAATCCTTGAGTCAATTTAGCAATTGGTTGATGGGTTTTGATCACATAGTGTTTTATTGGATAATTTGCCCCCGAATTTCCCGTTTTGACCTTATGGGCCCCGTTTCTCCAAATTCTAAGGTTGGTTTTGACCTAATTTGAATGATAGCAATATAGGTATCGATCTTCATGATTTGTAACCTAGATTTCGAATATGCCTAGAATTTCTTGATCTTGAGGCTCAGTGGAAAGGGAAGGCTAAGGAGTGATTGTTGGTGTTATTGTTGTCCGGCCATCCAGGTAGGTTATGGCTTACCCTTGGTGAGACTTCGTGTAGCGAAGCATATATTTAGATGATATAGTCAGAGAAAGCATGTAAACCTTCGGATATGAAGTTGGGTTGGATATTGTCTTAGGTTGGGCCCATATTGTCTTAGGTTGGGCCCTGTTGTGTGATTGGGGCTAGCCACCCCGTTGTGTTATGACTTGATTGTACTATTGTTATTGGCTTGATGTTGCGTGGTAATATTAGATATTGGATACTATTGATATATTTTGTTCATGATATTGTGGTACCTCACTAGTTGATGTTGATACAGCGATAGTATTCTATATGACTTGAGTAGTCTTTCATGATATGGTTGGCGTACCCATGCTTGGTCTTTGTCACGACCCAATTTAGAATCGTGCGGGCACCTACCTTTCCCTCCTCGGTAGGTGAACCCTTAATAAAATAACACATCAACCAATAAAATAATTCATTTAAACCAGTAAATATATATAAATAACAGCGGAGATCAATTTATTCAATAAACTCAAGATTTAAAAAGATTACAACAATTTAATAGTTACAGACTCATTCCGACTTCCCATGACCTGGTCTAGACTAGTAAAAGAGCGACTAAAGGATCCATATTACAACACTACTCTAAGAAACAATCTCTATCAAGGAAAGAAGTGGGAGGAGGCCTTCAGGATAGGCACCGCGCATTTCTGAACACATCGCAAATAATTACCTGGAACAATCTACACCCCAAAAAGTGTGTAGCAAGAGCGATGCTCGGTAATCAACGCGTGCGGTAAGAATCATAGGCCGACAATGGTTAGAAACACATATCAGTAATAGAATTCGCAAATAAACAAGATAAGTAACTAAATCAAGTCATACATCTATCTATCGCTCAATATAACACCAAGCCCCTCAAAATCATTAACTTTTATCTAATAATTCCCAAGTCAATTCCACAACAATATCACATAAATCATATATCATTATACCATGAGTTTTTAGTCTAGAAGTCCACTCATCATGATGATATTTTTTATTCTACATCCGTTAGAGGCCAAACATATAACTGATCCTATGAATGATCTACGAGCTAAATCAACAAGTATATGGCATACATATTCGGAACCAAGTACACATCATTGCCTAACTAGAGCATCTAAATCCAGCTGTACCAAGTCTCTATACGTCCAATCTGAAAACAACGTCACAAGTAGAACACCAAGTCATCTCAATATAGGACATGAATGCAATGCAAATTAACGTATGGGTGCAATGCAATGCCATGCAAATGTTGTGTACACATGTACTCTAGATGGAAATATCAACATCTAGATAGCACAACCCAAGGTGACTCGCAGAGTCTGAGTGCCACTCGTCTCAGATCTTTTCCCAACAGATAGACGAGACCCCGGATCTTTACCCACGAGGGGTTCTCACCGGCACCACCCTGGCAAACCCGTGGATTCCATGCACTCACTCAATCCACGATTCGGGAACGAACATCGAATATCGGACTCTCACGTCACTCAAGTAAAAATCGAGTCTAGGTCATCACAGTGTTTCATCAAGTATCATCAGTATCTCGACAGTATATCATGAAGAATGAGAGTGTGTGCAATGCATGTATCAACATCAATAATCATACTCAATATCACAAGTACTCACAATAGGTACGCCAACAATATAACCGAATCACAAGTACCAACAGTAGGTACGCTAATAATATCATAACCAAGATGGAACAACAGATTCCAATATCTAGAATCAACACGTGGCATCAAGCCAACACCATAGAACAATCAGTCACAACATAATCTTACCACTTTCCCTTTTTATATCTAGCCATCATTACAATGTGATAATTTCACTTCCTTCTTACATGACAAATCTACTACCAACCTAGAATTTATACACAATCACAGGTACATTTCCTCTGCCCAATGCTGATTTGGCCCACTATAATAGCATGGCACAATCTAGGCATGTCTTACAGAAATTCACCCTCAACCCATAGAAAAGTATAAATCCACCACTTCTCCCAAGTCACATAGAAACCACCGACATCAATGAAACCAATGCAAAAAACCTAAGGGATCTACAGGCCACAAGCTCGAACACACAAATCACACAACAATACCATACTATGGATCCTTCCAAAATCTCCAACTCCTACACATGCATTCTCTGTTCCTTCTAATACACAAATATGGGAAACTAATCGGAGTCTACCAAAAAGAAAAGCCGTAACCTGCCTCAAGGCCCAGCGGGTGCCACGAGCATCCGTTGATTCTTTAATTTGAGAATCCCGTCGATATCCGCACGAAGGAACTTGAGACAACATGGGACCCAAGAATAGAAATCATCATTAGAACCCTTATAGGAAACTTCGAATTAATAAAGAAGGCTTGGACACTTAACCCACCTCTAGATTTCTTTCATAACAGCACTAGGTGATCTATCCATTTTTTTCCATGGATAAGGTCAACTATTTAAGCCTTTAGCTAGGTAAAGTTACCATTTTTAAGCTTTATAGAAGAGACCCATTTAAGAGCTTGTAAGGAAATGAGAAAATTAGCTTGGAACCATTCTAGGGTGATGAACAAGAAGGGATAATTCAATGAAATCCATAATAAGACCAACTGATTAATCATCTCTTTAGGTCTAGGAAGTTGTGATATCCATTTTTGTGGTTTCTAAATGAGGGATGTTTAATAAGAATCACTAATGTGAAGAATGAATGGATGAAGTTAGAAGGATTACCTTTTCCAAGGAAATATCATTTTTGGCTCAATAATTGCTCCAAAGGTGGTTGGACTCTTTAGGGTTTGGAAATATGAGGTCAAATCCCGAAATGAAGTCTTAAATAGGTATTTCACTATACGTGACCACCCCAGCGGTATGTTCACCGCTTTAGCGGAGCCGCTAGGGCGGCTGAGTGGCCGCCATGGAGGCCCACTAACCACTTGCTATTGCCGCTGTGGCGATGCTTCTGACGCTATATTTCCTAAACAGGCGCTGTGACGACCCATCTAGGCCTGGCAGCCCACTCTTCAATCTATGACGCGATGCGCACAATGATTTTTGATTGAGTTAGTAACTTTTCAAAACATAACTAAACGAAGACATTTTCAAGGAGCCAGAGTTGTAGGTTTCTTTGAAATTCACAGTAACGACGAAACGGGTCATTACATCAGATACCAATTGAACAACCGTTCATCCCCGAATGGCAAGGGAATGAACAGGTGGTGATGGGTGATATATATAGCAACCAGGACTTAATAGTACATTCTTGCTCTTGTACTCCGAATTTAACAGAAGGACATAGGACGAATAACGTAATCAAGGAACCTTCCGTGACTTAGCGCACTCAGACATAACTCAACAAAAAAAATCACTCGATTACAATTGACATTCCGGGTTCACGTACCCATACTATATTGGTAACCGTCACCTATCCTCATAACTCGTACTACAATCCGAGCAAATTTGGTCGGTTGGATTACAAAAGCTTCACAAGGTATCAAGGCAAGAAGGACTCAAGGGCAAGGAGTGAATTACTAGAAGTCCACCATGAGACGTAAGGCTCGAATATACCCAAGACATATCAAGAATTCCATGTACTGCATTGGTCAATCTCTCCAGCGGCTATATGACCGCTGGGACGGTCCCGCCAAAACGCTAACATATGCCGCCAATGCGGCCACTATGAAATCTAGTAGACCGCCATAACGACCTCTTGACCACTATGGCGCCACTGCTGCAGCGGCTACGGTACTGCCACAGTGGCCATTACTGGCAGAATATAAGGGGGCAACAGCCCCTATCCCTTCAATTCCCACTTCTAACCTATCCGAAAAACCTCTCCAAATTCCTCAAAACTCCTACACCCACTTCAGTCCTATTTCAAATAAAACTCTCCCAATACCCTACTCTCCCTATCTAACACTAACAAAGCCTCCCCATTCACCCACTTTTCTCTCCCCAATAAGAAGAAGAAGAAGAAGAAGAAGAAGAAGAACCAAGGAAAAAGAATCCACTTCCATTCACTCCTTCGCGACAAGATCAGGTAAAATTTTGTTTCCACTTGCTCCATAGTTAACAATGACACCGCATTTAGAAACAACAAACCTAGGGGTTGGAATTTTCGTAGTATAAAGTTGGGGTTTTTGGGTTTTAGGTTGACACACCACTAGGATGAATTTTTGGAGTAATCTGAACAGTTAATCATTAGGATAGCCTTCCCCTCGAGCGTAGCGTGATTATAGTATAGATTTAAGCCGCAAAGCTTGAACACTGTAAAGAAAATTCTTGGAATAGATTTTGGAGTTTTCTCAAAATTTAGGCTAGTTTGTTGTTAGAATAGCACCCCAATGGGGTTTAAACTTCATGCACACTGATTTCCTGCCTGATCCATGCTTTAAAACAAGTTTTTGACTTGAAACATGGGGTTTGAAATTTGAAAATTTGGGGTTTCTATCGGGCAAGACCATGTCACTAAAGCGGTTGATTGACCGTTGCAGTGTTGCCGTTGTGGCGGTCATTAAGAGGTTGGGTGAGACTGCTGTAGTGGTATGTTTTCGCTAGTACGGTCTTGCGCCATGACGGTCAACGGTAGCTACGGTTGTACTGCGGGTCTGCTAGGTGTGCGCTTTCTGCCCGAGGATATTTCTTTACCGAGTTTTTCATGTTGATTCTTACTAGAATGATATGAAGCTGTTGAGACATGAAAACTAACACACTTCTAATTCCTTTACAGGTACAATGTATCAAAATCAAGAGGAGGCACCTCAAAACCAAAGGGCGGTACCCCAAAATGAGGAGGTGCCCACATATGAAAAGCTCCCCACTTGCCAAAGCAAATGGCTACACTTGAGCCAAAGGTCCATTCCTCTACTATTGGAGTGGGGATTTGACATGACAAATGTGGAAAGGCGGGCTCCTAATTTCTGGAACAGGTTGATAACAACAAAGTGGACTCATTTGGTCCGAAATTCGAGTAATTGTAATGAGTCATGGGTAAGGGAATTTTTGCCATGTTGCCTTCCGTTGATTGGGATACTCCCAGCTAGGTAATCATAGTGAGGGGTACTCCAGTAAAAGTGGGGTCAAGGGTTATCAATCGGGTCTATCGGTTGGATGATCATCCGGAGGAGCCCTATGTGGAGAAGGCAGCGGAGAAGGTCTTTATGTGGTTGGCCTCCAAATTGGTACAGGCGGATGATATAGAGAAGACCTCCTGGGCCGATGGTAGGGGAGCGATATATAGTGATCGTTTTACTGCTGAAGCTAAGAGATAGTTGCACATTATTAATCATCAGGTCCGCCCTTCATTGAACACCTATGATGTGACCTATGCCCGTGCCCTTGTTATTGCTTACGTTCGTACCGACATACCTATAAATATGGGGGCGCAGGTTAATATGGAGTGGAAGGAGTTCGCGGATAGAGGTAGGGGAAGCTTGATGTTCCCTTCTCTGATCACTTTCTTATGCTAGAGTGCTAAGGTTCCAGAGGAGGATAATAATGATTGAGTCCAGCCTGATCCCCCTTTTCATCTATTATGAGCGAAGGGTTTCGGGATCGCAATTGTTAGTCGGAAGAGGAGGAAGGTGGACGATGCAGACGAGAGGGGGGGGGGGGGAGCGGAGGGCGGGGCGACTCTTGGAGCCGGGGATGGTGCGGGACCGAGGCTCCCCGTATTCGGGGTCCCTTTGATTGTATAGATTCACGCTTTGATGAGATGGTGGCCATGTTTCAGACGATGTCCACGGCTTTTGGCGGTTCCAGTTTATCAGGAGCTGCTGCTAGCTACCCCACATAGGAGGAGATGAAGGGGTATTTTGATACCCAGAAGAATATAGGGGATTCACTCAACCTCGAGACTGCATATACCACGCTGGCTAAAAACCACGGTGAGCTTCGTTGTGACTTTGACAGGGAGAGGATGAAGAACAAATCACGTGACAAGCTTAACATCAGGTCTTGGAGGGGTGTCAAGGGAGTGTGGTGTAATATATACCCCAATATGCTGATGCCAGTTGAGGATGATGATGACTCTGAGCAGTACTCCTTCGAGAGCGTGCCCTGGGAGGATGGTGACCAGGGTGGATTTGATGATGTTAGTGGTGGCTGCTCGGATGATGATGGTGCGACTAGCATGTTGGCAGCCTAGAGATCCCCTTCCCCTTTATATGATGCTTGGTTACCCTTGTAGGGCCTTTATTTCCAGACAATATTTTTATTTGGTTTACCTTGTTGGGTTGGATGCTTTTGAAACAATTTTGTTGGTTTGCTTTTTGTTGGATCCTGGTGGTTTGGTTCTTTGTTTTGGGCCATTTCTTTTTGTTTTTTAGGATAATTTGGGTTGTAATAAGTTGTCTTGGATGATTTCTCGCCCTTGTCGGGCTTATTTCATGGGACTGCTGTTGGTAGACTTGTTGTTGTGCATTCTGTTTTTGGTTGAATTCAGAACAGGTAAGGTAATGGAACAGGGGAACTCGGGGCTCTGATCTTCAAGCACGCCGCATCTGCGGCCTCTCAGACCGCTATAGCGGTCCCGCTTCGGCGGAGATGGCACCGTAACGATGGTCATGAGGGAAGCTGATAAATCACTACAGCGGTGAATAAACCGCCATAGCGGTGCCGTCACAGCGGCTAAAGGACCGCTGTGGCAGTACCACTAAATAATACACTTTAAATTTTTTCGACGATTTTGCACTCACGGAACAAACAAAATCTGAGCAACAACATAACACACTCTCCTGCGTAGATACCAATTGGAACCGTCCAAGTACCAATTGAATCCATCGAGATACCAATTTGACTGAAGTAGCATGATTTGAAAGAAAGAAGGGGGAATTTTCTAAATGCCCTATAGCCTCTCGTGGATGGGCACGGACGTTTACGTACCATTCCATGAGACTCTACTAGACATTGCTCTTGAATTTGTGAGGCCGGTAACTTCGGCGATACTAACTTGTCACAACCCAATTGGGAATCGTGCGGGCACCTACCTTTCCCTCCTCAGTAGGCGAACCCTCAATAAAATAACACATCAACCAATAAAACAATTCAGTTAAACCAGTAAATATATATAAATAGTAGCGGAGATCAATTTATTCAATAAACTTAAGATTAAAAAGATTACAACAATTTAATAGTTACAGACTCATTCCGACTTCCCATGACCTGGCCTAGACTAGTACAAAAGCGACTAAAGGATCCAGATTATAACACTACTCTAAGAAACAATCTCTATCAAGGAAAGAAGTGGGAAGAGGCCTTCGGGATAGGCACCGCGCATTTTTGAACACATCGCAAATAATTACCTGGAATAATCTACACCCCAAAAAGTGTGTAGCAAGAGCAGTATCAGTACAATCAACGCATACTGAGTAAGTATCATAGACCGATAATGGTTAGAAACACATATCAGTAATAGAATTCGCAAATAAACAAGATAAGTAACTAAATCAAGTCATACATCTATCTATCGCTCAATATAACGCCAAGCCCCTCAAAATCATAAACTTTTATCTAATAATTCCCAAGTCAATTCCACAACAATATCACATAAATCACATATCATTATACCATGCGTTTTTAGTCTAGAAGTCGACTCATCATGATGATATTTTTTATTCTACATCTGTTAGAGGCCAAACATATAACTGATCCTATGAATGATCTACGAGCTAAATCAACAAGTATATGGCATCCATATTTGGAACCAAGCACACATCATTGCCTAACTAGAGCATCTAAATCCAGCTGTACCAAGTTTCCATATGTCCAATCTGAAAACAACATCACAAGTTGAACACCAAGTTATCTCAATATAGGACATGAATGCAATGCAAATTAACGTATGGGTGCAACGCAACGCAACGCAATGCCATGCAAATGTTATGTACACATGTACTCCGGACGGAAATATCGACATCTCGATAGCACAACCTAAGATGACTTGCGAAGTCTAAGTGCCACTCGTCTCGGATCTTTTCCCAAAAGACAGACGATATCCCGGATCTTTGTCTACGGGGGGTTCTCACAGGCACCACCCTGGGGGACTCGCAGAGTCCATACACTCAGTCAATCCACAATTCGGGAACGAACATCAGATATTGGACTCTCACGTCACTCAAGTAAAAATCGAGCCCTGCTCATCACAGTATTTCATCAAGTATCATCAGTATCTCAACAGTATATCATGAAGAATGAGAGTGTGTGTAATGCATGTATCAACATCAATAATCATACTCAATATCACATGTACCCACAATGGGTACGCCAACAATATCTCTGTTCCTTCTAATACATGAATATGAGAAACTAACCAGAGTCTACCAAAAAAGAAAGTCGTAACCCACCTCAAGGCCCAGCGGGTGCCACGAACATCCGTTGATTCTTCAATTTGAGTGTCCCGTCGAGATCGGCACAAAGGAACTTGAGAAAACATGAGACCCAAGAATAGAAATCATCATTATAACCCTTATAGGAAACTTCGAATTAATAAGGAATGCTTGGACACTTAACCTACCTCTAGATTTCATTCATACTTGTAAACTAGGTGATCTATCCATTTCCTTCCATGGATAAGGTCAACTATTTAAGCCTTTAGCTAGGTAAAGTTACCATTTTAAAGCTTTATGGAAGAGACCCATTTAAGAGCTTGTAAGGAAATGAGAAAATTAGCTTGGAACCATTCTAGGGTGATGAACAAGAGGGGATGATTCAATGAAATCCATAACAAGAACAACTAACTAATCATCTCTTTAGGTCTAGGAAGTTATGATATCCATTTTTGTGGTTTCTAAGTGAGGGATTTTTAATAAGAGTCACTAATGTGAAGAATGAATGAATGAAGTTAGAAGGATTACCTTTCCAAAGGAAATATCGTTTTTGGCTCAATAATTGCTCCAAAGGCGGCTGCACTCTTTAGGGTTTGGAAAAATGAGGTCAAATCCCGAAATGAAGTCTTAAATAGGTATTTCACACTATGTGACCCCCTCCCCCCCCCCCCCCCAGCGGTATGTTTATCGCTTTAGCGGTGCCGCTAGAGCGGCTGAGTGGCCGCCACTAGCCACTTGCTATTACCGCTGTGGCAGTGCTTGTGACGTTGTAGCGCCTAAACAAGCGTTGTGGCGGCCCATCTGGGCCTGGTGGCCTACTTTTCAATCTCTCACGCGATGTGCACAATGATTTTCGATTGAGTTAGAAAATTCCCGAAACATAACTAAACGAAGACATTTTTAAGGAGCCAGAGTCGCGGGTTTCTTTGAAATTCACATTAAAGATGAAACGGGTCGTTACAGGTACTTGTGATATTGATCTGATTATTCATGTTGACTCAAACATTGCACACATTCTCATCCTTCACGATATACTGTTGATACATTGATGATACTTGAGGAAAACACTTGGATGAGCTGGGCTCAGTTGCATGAGAGTCACGTGAGAGTCCGATATCTGATGGTTGTCCCAGAATCATGGATTGAGTGACATGGTTGCTAAGGTTTGTACCGAAACCATGAGGTAAATGGACTTCGCGGGTCCCCCATGGGTTGTTGTCATGACCTAATTCGGTGTTGTGCGGGCACCTATCTTTCCCACCTCGGTAGGCGAACCCTCTTATTGAATACACATCAATTAAATAAGGATGATTCATTTAAACCAATAGATATTTAGAAATAAAGTCATAATATTTATGTAATAAACTCAAGTGTTCATATGATTAGAACAAATACATGATTACAGACTCAATCCATCTTCCCATGACCTAGTCTAGACTAGTACAAGAGCGACTAATGACTTCAGATTACCACTACATTCTAAAACTCATCCTCCATCCCAGAATTAAATGGGAGGAGGCCTTCTAGGTAGGCACCGTGTATTTCCACATATGCTTCGATCAATCACCTGAAACAATCTACACCCCAAAAAGGGTGTAGCAAGTGCAATATCAGTACAAACCATGCGTACTGAGTAAGTATCATAGGCCGACAATGGTTAGTAACACATATAAGTAAAAGAATTCACAACTAAACAGGATAACAACCCAATCAAGTCAAACATCTATCTACCACACACTGTATATCAATACCTTTAAGCATTAAATTCACTCTAATAATTCACTAGTCAAGATCACAACGATCTCAAAACTCACATATCATTAAATCGATCATTTCAGTCTAGTAGTCAACTCATCATTAAGACAATTGTTATCCTACATCACATAGAGACCAAACATATAACTAATCTTACGGGCGGTCTGTGGGATAGCTCAACAAGTTCGATCAATAAATCCAGATCCAAGTACATCTCATTGCCTAAGTAAAGCATCTAATCCCAAATGTGCCAAGTCTGAATATATCAATCCAAATCCATTCATCACAAGTAAACACCAAATCATCTCAAACAAGCCATAATGCAATGCAATGCAAGATGTGTCAATGCAATGTAATACAAGATGTATGAATGCAATTCCATGCCATGCAAATGAGGTGTACAGATGTACCCGGATGGAAATATTGACATCTCGGTAGCACAACCCAGTGTGACTCCCGAAGTCTAAGTGCCACCCGTCCCGGATCTTTGCCCAACAGACAGACGGGACCCTGTCCAATTAGTCACAGGGGGAGTCTCACCGGCACCACTCAGAGGGACCCGCGGAGTCTATGTACTAACAACAATTCCGGGATAACATCGAAATCGGCCATGCAACAACGATGCCGAAATAGCTCATCCGACATCGGCCACCTCACAGTCACTCAAATAAAGTGTTTATCAAAATATCAGTTTCGCTCAATCAACGATACCGGATCATCACCGGGCATCGGCCATGCATCATAAATATGAGAGAATGTATGCAATGCATATGTCAACGATTCCGGAATTAAAACTCGAACATCAGCCTTCTCATAATCACTCAAGTAAAAGAGTTTGGCAAACACCAGTTTCATATAATCAACGATTCCGGAATGGATCTTGGGATATTGGCCTTTTCACAATCACTCAAGTAAAAGAGATTGGCAAATATCATTTCGGCTCAATTAATAATACCCGATCATCACCGGGTATCGGCCATGCATCATGAAATGAGAGAATGCGTGCAATGCATATGTCAATCATTACAATCAAGTTCAACATCATAAGTACCAGCAATGGGGTTTGCCAAAAAATTTACCATATCACAATACCAACAATGGTATGCCAACAATATATAATTATCACAAGTACCGGCAATGGGTGTACCAACAACGTATCATATCACAATACCAACAGTGGGAATGCCAACAATATATCAATATCACAATACCAGCGGTGGGTATGCCAGCAATGTATCTATATCACAATATCAACAGTGGGTATGCCAACAATATATCATATCACAACACCAACAGTGGGCATGTCAAATCTATCCCAATCTGGACGACAAATAGAATTCGATATCTACCAACTGCACATGGCATCGTGCCAACACAATAGAACAGTCAAACACAACACAACAGGTCAACCAATCGATATACATTTTTGCTATTTCCTTAAATTAGGAACACGAATCTCACCCTACTCAAAATCCCTCGTTATAACTCATTTTGGACTTAATCACAATCATTGGTACATTTTGTCCTCCCATTTATCCACTGGATTCACTTTTAATGGCATAACACAAGTAATCTCATATTACGGGAAATTTTCATCATTAGGCACAAAAATAAGTTTCGTCCGCTACCCCGAAGTCACATAAAATCCACCAATTTTGAAGGAAGCCATATCATACATCCTGCATAATCTACAGGCCACAAGCCTGAACACACGATCACACATCAATACCATCCTAGGATTTCATCCCAAATCTCCAATTCCTACACATGCATTCTTCGTTCCTTCTAATACACGAATATGGGAAACTAACCGGAGTCTATCGAAAGTGGAAGCCATAACCTACCTGGCAGCCGAACAGGTGCCACGAACCCACACGTTGCCTTGTCTTTCGAAGCATCTCTAAATAATCAAACTCTATCACATATGAATTCTATGCAAGAAACCATGAATAATGATATTCATATTGCCTACTTTCTATTCGGGTCAAATTTCAACCCTTAATTTAGGAAAGACGGGCCCCAAGGGCAAAACGGGAATTTTATGACCAAAATACCTAATTCAATACTAAAAAGTCAAAACCCATTACTTTAATCATATGAATACTAAATTAATTCTCAAAATCATCATTAATATGAAAACCCCCAAATTTAGGTTTAAGAACCCTAACTTTGATTCAAGAATTTCAACTCTTAGAATGGAAGATTAATGATTAATAAGCCTAGATATGACATTATCTAGCATGAACAACAACAATTTCATCATTAAACATAATGTCAGAATTAATTTCATTTTTAACCCTTCTTCGCATGAAACCCATAAAAACCCTCTTTGATTCTAGTGATCACAAGGTTGAAATCATGTTTAGAAGATCATAATGGATAGATATAAGGTTAAGACACTTACCATAGGAAGAAAATGGCTCTCTAGACCTTCAAGTTGCCTCTAAGAGTGCTTACAATTAGTTTAGAAGTTATGGGAAATGTCTAAGGGTTTTGAGGGTTTAAATCGAAAATCTGGCCCGACGGCCGCTATGGTGGACTACCGCTACGGCAGTCACCTACCGCTATGGCTGTATACCGCTGCGGCGATCACCCTACCACTATGGCGGTCATCCTACCGCTATGGCGGTCACCAGACAGCAGAATTTTCTAGTGTCTTCCAAAGTTGAAATTGACCCTCAGAACCATCCCGGACACAAACCAAATATGCAGATATACATAAAAACACACTACAAGCGCATTCGGGGCCTCAGAATTCACATTAGAGATCTCGTTGACCGAGTCAACCCCCGATACCTCAAAACTAATTTTCCAACCCAGGTCCCAAAACGCAACCGAGTGCATTAGGAACCAAACCAAACCCGCATTAGGAACCAAACCAAACCCATCAATCACTCACAAATGGTTATCTGGACCTCTCAGAATCAATGAATTTTCAAAAAAATTCCGTTTGCCCAAAAGTCAACTCCCGGTCAAACGATTTTCGCTTAAAGCCAAATTTTTCTAGAAAACATTCTAAAGCCCAAAACGATGCCTAAGAAGTCATGCCAACTATCTCTTCGAGTCCAAATAGTTCAAACGAGACTCAGGAATGGGTCAACGAGGGCAAAAACGAAATAATCACGGTAACGACAAAACGGGTCGTTACATCAGATACCAATTAAACAATCGCTCATCCTCGAGCGAAAAACGAGAGTCGTACAAGCTTACGGTAACCAAGGAAATCATATCCCAACCTATACGAAGCTCTTACAACAAGAACCAAACCCAAACCGTAACTTGCTCGCACTTAGCTGAAAGACCCAATTACCATACCTCTAGAACAAACAAGGATCTCATATACATAAATCAAATGGCACGAACCTTCAGGCATAACTAAATCATAAAACACTCTGATCTGGTAAGATATTCTAAGCTAGCTAATCCTTTTGATTCACCCTTTTTCCAAGTCGTTCCTTGAATCATAATTTCTTAGAAGTACACAATACAAACTGAAGCCATGACTTACTCTTCCCCAAAAGAGAATCCTAAACCTTCTAGAAAACTCTAAGCCATTTTATCGGAACTTATCTTTCTCATAGCCAACTTGGTCAGTCTTAAGTCTCCTTAGCTCTTCAAATCACTTATCTAGGAACTTACCATCGAGTATCGCATAGAGCAAGACCTGCCAATATCCAATGATCAGAACGGAGCCTTATCGAAATCCTAGAATCTCTCTGAAGCACAACCATTATCATTACAACCCATTGTACTAACTGAAGGGGGACTCTAGTGAGATACCACAAGGACTACTAATAACAAACCTCAAAAATCAGGCGTTCATTATCGCATCCATAAACTGATTTACTTGGAACCCATAAGTTCTCTTGGAGTTACAATCTCGATATAACTGGTTCCATTCAAACCATAATGATCCACAATGAATGCACCATTTCAGAATATATCAGTAATCACACAACTATTCCAATATCTGAAACCCATCACAGTCTTACTGCGCATAGCAAACTATAAGTTACCGCTCTCGGCTTTAAAAGCTGAAACTTATCCAAATTGTTCTCAAGGTCCTGGATAACTAAATCTTGCGAATGCAACCTCAAATTCCTTAACATTACCCAATATACATACCTGGTACAACCCAAATTTTTCGACACTAAGGACATATGCACTCATAAACTAATCTTTTAATTATCAAACTTTCCATTGTAATATCTCAATAACTCATAATACTTCTAAAAGAATTAAATCTCATAATCCCTGGCACTAACAAGCATAATCATTTCGGACCCATAATATCCAAAGTCATTCTGTCAATGTTGTTCATAACATGAAACACTTAGCACAACACGATTCCATCTTAGAAACACTGATAGCTATAACATACTGAGAATTTCTACAAATCCTTTCTCTCAAACACACACTAACTTATTCACTGCAAAGTCTTTGCGAAACTATCCAAAGGGTACCACACTAGCCACTTCCTATAAACCCAACATGTCGGTTATCTGAAATCTTACTTCTCACTCAGCCACTGGTCACAACTTCTTATCACTTACCCATTTCATAAACTTACTTTCTCAAAATTTCACAACAATCACAAGCTCATCCATTCCATACTAGATAACAGAACCACTATTCAAATAGACTCGAGTACTCCCAAGGGCGTACCTAATTCTGGCCACCCTCGACTAACACTAACCAATTCTTGAAGCCGCTAAATTAATTACGGCAAATCACAAGTCTTGCACACTACCGAACCAACCTTGGGGATATAATCACACCACACACTTTACACATTAGAGTTACCTTTCAACGCTTTAGAGTTTAACCGGACTAGACTCCAAATCCAACGAAGCACATACTTGGTCTAAAATGACCCACTTTCCTCTACCAAGGTTCCCTTATTCCATTCCCTATTTTTTTTTTGAATTCCAAAATGATCCATATAACTCAAATAGGTTTAAGCCTCATCTCTGATTCACTAGATTAGAACGTCTCCATTGTCGAACCTAACCACACCTAACCATTCAAACGACTATATCATCAACTCAATAGGATAACAACATCGATAAACAACAAAACCCACCGAAGCCACACAACGACCACAAAGGCTCTCAACCTCAATCTGATACTAGACATAACTCCTAACAGTTGCTTGGTTACTAGAATCTCACTCTCGTAACAGTGACAAACACATTCTCATAAGCATGCCAGATACCAATTATTTCCATTTTAGTGCTCAGGAATTTTCTATCCAAATCCTTTTTATCACGACTCAATTCCATCTACACAACAAGTACCAATACCAATCCCCTTAAGAATTCGGATTCTGTATGCTCTCTCACGATATCATCCTTTTAGTACTTACTCTCAACTTCTCTTATCTACCACACGCAATCACTATACTCGTCGAATCTGGTAATCCCTAGCGAACTCACTCTCGTCCTCGCATATCAATACTAAAAAAAAAAAAAAAAAAAAAACTTAACCATTGCAAAATCATTGTCTGCCCTAAGTTCACCTGTGCCACGCATACTATCACAAACCTCATCTATTACACCCCGTATCTTCGAAAAAGCATTTATCAAATTTGAAACATAAGTATGTTGAGTTATGGTTAAGTAAAATCACTTTGGAATATAAGCAAGCATTATTAAGTATATTTAATGAGTGAAGGATGTATACAAGGTATACCGGAAGGTTTTGTAAGGAAATGAGTGGAAGAAATGGAGTAGTATGACTTTGGAGAAAGGATGGGTAAAGTTTCATGTGAAAATTTTGGTCCAACTTGAGGGAAAAATATCTCTTAGCATATGAAGTGTTTTAAGATATTTCAAAAGCCTAAAATGAATTTCGTCGAGTCTAGTTTTCAACGCAACAAACCGCTCATCGATAGGACATCAGAGTAGAGAATTATGGACGTTACAAGTTCAGCTGACAAAGCAGAAACGCGTGCTACAAACTAATCGCTGCAAAGACGTGCATAAAGATCTTGCTAACGGTGACCCGACCCGAATTTGAACCTTATAAAAGGGGAAAATCCCTATTTTTTTCACCAAAAAAAATTAGATTTTAGAGCAGCAACACAAAGGCAATTTTGTCGTAAAAAAATTGAGGGTTTGAGTGATTTTCAAGTGGTGAAGCGTTAATCAAGGCCCGGATAACGCATGGTTGTGATTCTAGTATTGTTTTGCAGTGGATTTTAACATGGATTCAAGTGGATATCGAGGATATTGCTGTTTTAACAAGAGTAAGGTATGAATCTCTTTCTATTTACGTTAATACCGGTTTATTCTCGGAGACAAAGTCTTTAAATAATTGTATAGTAAGTTGGTTAGTCATGGAAGTTGGAAAACAACGTGTGGGCTGTTTTATGGCACATGTTGGTGTTGAAAGTGATGTTGTTAATGTTGGTATTGATGTTGTTGTTGTTGGTTGCTGAATTACGATTTTGGGCTAGGCATATAAACAGAGGAGATCTTCGCCGAAATTTCGCATTCTAGAAAGATTTATTTGAAGAATTAAGACAAGAGTATAAAGGTGAGTCTAACAATAGTATAAATTTTCTTGAATATAGATTTACTAGCCTGGGAGCACAAGCGTTGAGTAGTTAAAGTTAAGGCGACCAAAAAGGTATGTTAAGGCTAGTCCCTTTCTTTTAAAGGCATGATTAATTTCTTATGAATCCAATAGATGTTTTTCCAAATGTCCCATGATCCCTTTCTGTGAATCCATAAATGTTTTTCAAGAATGTTCTTATTCTCAAAAGCTAGAGATTCATGATTCATAGAGTTCTTATGATGCTAAAGATAAGCATGTTTTATGATGACGATGCTTCTATTTCTAGAAATTCCTATGTTATAATTCCCTACATATTTTCATAACCTCATTACTTCCACAAGTTAGAAGTTTATGATTCAAAGGCATGACTCCTTTCCTGATAATCCATAAATGCTTTCCAAAATGTTCGTATTTTCCAAATCAAAGATTTATGATTCCGTAAGCTCTTATGACAACAACGATGGACATGTTTTTACAATGACAACAATGATGTCAAAGAGGAGAATATTTCTATGACGATTATGATGATGATGATATATTTCTATGACGATTATGATGATGATGATTTCATGTTTAAAGGTCCCAAGCTTATGATTTCAATGTGAATATGAGAATGGTGAGCTATTTCTTGATTTTTCTCAATTTTATTCATTGATGATGACTCTATTTCTAAAGAATCCAAAGTGTATGAGTTGACGCTTTATGAGATTTATGATTTTATTCTATGTTTTCCCCTGATGTTATTCTTCATTGATAGTCTTGCCTCATAATGCTAGTTCCCTCAAGGTGAGACATGACGAACATGATTATTCCATAAAATAATCGGAGGTTACCGGCCTTACATCACTCCGATAGAGTTACAGTTTTTATTTGAGCTCCTATGCATGCTTCATGATAAGTATATGATGATGATTACACCGTGCCTAGATGGCCGCGCAGCACCACTAGTGGGCGGCGTGAGATGATTACCCCGGACGCGGGCTAATGATGTTATTTGATTCAGACAGATTATGTATGTATGTGTAATATGTTTAAAAGGTAAAGGTGAGCATACATGATTCCGCCTTAAGAGGCAAGGCTTATACTTTCTTCTTATGTCTTCTATAATTCATTATTATGTTATCATATATGCCTTACATACTCAGTACTCTGTTCGTACTGACGTCCCTTCCTGTGGATGTTGTGTTCATACCCACAGGTTCAGATAGCCAGCCGAATGAGCCAGACCCGTAGGTCCTCTTTCCAGTTCCAGCCAGCAAGCTCCATTCGGACCGGAGCTATAGCCCTTTGGTATGCTATTTTTGATATGTACATATATGGGTGTGACAGGGCCTTGTCCTGTCTTTTCTACAGTATACTCCATAGAGGTCTGTAGACAGTTGTGTACAGTTGGAACGCCGTGCAGTCCTGTTATCTATTATTTTGTGTACAGTACGTGTAGTGGCCAAGTCAGCCCCTGTTGTCATTCTTGTATGTACGCCCGTGAGTATGTATCTACATGCATGATTTATAAGCCTTGCGGTAGAGCTCATTACACGAACGCTATAGCGAGCGGTATCGCTCAGACATCAGTTAAAGATAGGCCACCAGGTTATCTAGTATAGAGCAGATGCGAGTTTAAGGGTGCTCGATTGGTAGTGGTCGGGTACTTGTCACGGCTCATCGGTTTGGGTCGTGACATCATCGAAGTCGAAACCTTCTTCCCAAGGTAGAACTGAACTAGGCCACACATCTAAACCGATATGACACCTCTCATACCATACCACCACATAATGTATGAGAATAAAATGCATGAGAACGAGTGTTCATTGTTTTGAGGGAGGATGAAACAAGGATGCGCAGATATTCTTCGACTCTTCTTACCAACTCCCCATCTCTCAAGGAACCAATCAATGAAACAGTATTAACCAAATTCCCGCAACGGAAACTAAAGCAATAAGTAAAACTGAACTTGGTCAAGCGTCCGAATCAAGGATGTACATCTCATATAATATCGCAACCTGACATACGAAACCGATCGCACAGAAATTAGAACGGGTTTCTGCCATTCGAGGGAGAACACAACAAGCATACACAGATACCAATTGGAATCGCCTAGATACCAATTGGACCCGCCTAGATACCAATTTGACAGAAGTAGCACGAAGAGAAAGAATGAATGGAGTTTTTCCTAAGATGCCTCATAGTCTCTCGCAGATGGGCACAGACGTCTCCGTACCATTCGACGAGACTCTACTACACATTGCTCTTGCACCTAGTACACTAGTAACCTAAGCTCTGATACTAGCTTGTCACGACCCAATTCGGGATCACGCGGGCACCTATCCTTCCCATCTCGGTACGCGAACCCTCTCATTGAGTACACATCAACTAAATAAAGACGATTCATTTAAACCAATATATATTTAGAAATAACAGCGGAATATCATAATATTTATGTAATAAACTCAAGTGTTCATATGATTAAAACAAATACATGATTACGGCACTAATCCATGTTCTCATGACTCAAGTTAGACTAGTACAAGAGCGACTAATGACTTCAGATTACCACTACCTTCTGAAACTCAACCTCTGTCCCGGAATGAAATGGGAGGAGGCCTTCCAGGTAGGCACCACGTATTTCCACATATGCTTCGATCAATCACCTGAAACAATCTACACCCCAAAAGGGTGTAGCAGGTACAATATCAGTACAAACCACGCGTACCGAGTAAGTATCATAGGTCGACAATGGTTAGTAACACATATCAGTAAAAAAATTCACAGATAATCAGGATAACAATCCAATCAAGTCATATGTCTATCTACCACACACTGTGTATCAATACCTTTAAGCATTAAATTCACTCTAATAATTCACCAGTCAAGCTCACAACGATCTCGGAACTTACATATTATTAAATCGATCATTTCAATCTAGTAGTCAACTCATCATTAAGACACCCATTATCCTACATCACATAGAGACCAAACATATAACTAATCTTACAGATGGTCTGTAGGATAGCTCAACAAGTTCGATAAATAAATCCAGATCCAAGTACATGTCATTGCCTAAGTAAAGCATCTAATCCCAAATGTACCAAGTCTGAATAAATCAATCAGAATCCATTCATCACAAGTAAACACCAAATCATCTCAAATAAGCCATAATGCAATGCAATGTAAGATGTATCAATGTAATGCAGTACAAGATGTATGAATGCAATGCCATGCCATGCAAATGAGGTGTACACATGTACTCCTGACGGAAATATCAACGTCTAGGTAGCACAACCCTGTGTGACTCGCGAAGTCTAAGTGCCACCCGTCCCGGACCTTTAACCAATAAATAGACGGGACCTTGGCTAATTTCTCACAGGGAGAGTCTCACTGGCACCACTCTGGGGGACCCACGTAGTCCATGCACTAAAAACAATTCCGAGATAACATCGGAATCGGCCATGAAACAACGATGCCGGAATAGCTCATCCGACATCGACCATCTCACAGCCACTCAAGTAAAAGAGTTTGGCAAATATCAGTTCCTCTCAATCAACGATACCGAATCATCACCGTGTGTCAGCCATACATCATGAATATGAGAGAATGCGTGCAATGCATATATCAATCATTATAATCAAGTTCAACATCACAAGTACCAACAATGGGGCACGCCAACAATGTGCCATATCATAGTACCAACAATGGTATGCCAACAATATATCAATATCACAAGTATCGGCAACGGGTACGCCAACAATGTATCATATCACAATACCAACAGTGGGTAAGCCAACAATATATCAATATCGCAATACCAACAATGTATCTATACCACAATATCAACAATGGGTATGACAACAATATATCATATTACAACACCAACAGTGGGTATGTCAAATCCATCCCAATCTGAATGACAAACAGAATTCGATATCTAACAACTACATATGGCATCAAGCCAACACAATAGAACTGTATAACACAACACAACAGGTTAACCAATCGATATACATTTTTGCCACTTCCTTAAATTAGGAACACGAATCTCACCCTACACTCAAAATCCCTCGTCACAACTCATTTTGGACTCAATCATAATCATTGGTATATTTTATCCTCACATTTATCCACTAGATTCACTTTTAATGGCATAATACAAGTAATCACATATTACGGGAAATTTTCATCATTAGGCACAAAAATAAGTTTCGTCCCCTGCTCCCAAGTCACATAAAATCCACCGATTTTGAAGGAAGCCACATCATACATCCTACATAATCTACAAGCCACAAGCCCGAACACACAATCACACATCAATAACATCCTAGGATTCCATCCCAAATCTCCAATTCCTACACATGAATTCTCCGTTCCTTCTAATACACGAATATGGGAAACTAACCGGAGTCTCCTGAAAGGGAAAGCCATAACCTACCTGGCGCCGAATAGGTGCCACGAACCCACACGTTGCCTTGTCTTTCGAAGCATCTCCAAATAATAAAACTCTATAATATATGAATTCTATGTAAGAAACCATGAATAATGATATCCATATTGGCTACTTTCTATTCGGGTCAAATTTCAACCCTTAATTTAGGAAAAAAGGGCTCCAAGGGCAAAACGAAAATTTTATGACCAAAATATAAAATTCAATACTAAAAAGTCAAAACCCATTACTTTAATCATAGGAATACTAAATTAATCCTCAAAATCATCATTAAGATGAAAACTCCCAAATTTGGGTCTAAGAACCCTAATTTTAATTCAAGAATTTCAACTCTTAGAATGGAAGATTAATGATTAATAAGCCTAGATATGACATTATCTAGCATGAACAACAACAATTTCATCATTAAACATCATCTAAGAATCAATTTCATTTTTAACCTTTCTTCACATGAAACCCATAAAAACCCTACTTGATTCTAGTGATCATAAGGTTGAAATCATGTTTAGAAGATCATAATGGATATACATAAGGTTAGGACACTTACCCAAGGAAGAAAATGGCTCTCTAGACCTTTAAGTCACCTCCAAGAGTGTTTACAATGAGTTTAGAAGTTATGGGAAATGTCTAAGGGTTTTGAGGGTTTTTAAATTGAAAATCTGGCCCGTCGGCCGCTATGGCGGTCACCCTACCGCTATGGCGGTCTACCGCTACAGCGGTCACCCTACCGCTATGGAGGTATACCGCTACGACGGTCACCTTACCACTATGGCGGTCATCCTACCGCTATGGCGGTCACCAGACACCAGAATTTTCTAGTGTCTTCCAAACTTGAAATTGACTCTCAGAACCATCTCGGAACCTCCCGAACACAAATCAAATATGTGGATATACATAAAAATATGCTAAGAATGCACTTGTGGCCTCAGAATTCCCATCAGAGATCTCGTTGACCGAGTTAACCCCCGATACCTCAAAACTAATTTTCAACCCAGGTCCCAAAATGTAACCGAGTGCATTAGGAACCAAACCAAACCCACCAATCACTCCCAAATGGTTATCTGGACCTCTCAGGATTAATGAATTTCTTGAAAAAGTATGTTTGCCCAAAAGTCAACTCCCGGTCAAATGGCTTCCGCTTAAAGCCAAATTTTTCTGAAAATCATTCTAAAGCCCAAAATGATGGCTAGGAAGTCATGCTAACTATCTCCTCAGGTCTAAATAGTTCTAACGAGACTCAAGAATGGGTCAACAAGGGAAAAAATGGAATAATCACGATAACAACAAAATGGGTCGTTACAGTTATGCTACCGAGATGTCGATACTTCCGTCCGGAGTACATGTGTACACAGCATTGCATTTTATTGCATTCATACATCATTGCATTACATTGCATTATGGCTTATATTGTGATGATCTGGTGATTTACTTGTGTTGTTTGTTTCGAATTGGATATATTGAGACTTGGCATACTTAGGTTTTGATGCTTCAACCTAGGTAATAACGTGTACTTGGCTTTGACTTGTGTTTGACTTATACTTGTTGATTTATCTGCTTATCTTGCTTTATTATCTGAATTATGTTAGCTATACTTAGTCGGCTTATGATACCTACCAAATCTTGTGATTTTATCTTGACTGTAACGCACTGGCCGCATTCTTTTATGATTGCGTTAACTCTGTAGAATCTATTTCTCTTTCTTGTGGCTGATAGTCGCTTCGAGATTTACTTAGAGTCTACAGGGTAAGCACGAGACGTCCACTGCCTTGAATATTCTTCTTTATTTATGTCTTATTTTCTATTCCAAGACATACTCAAACTTAATGTATTATTGATATTAAGATTTGTAGATTTTAGTTAGATGCTCTTGTATGGATTAGACTAGACTCTGGAGTGTATTTTGTTATTTCTGCACTTGTTCTGTATTATTATCGTCAGACTTACGTGATTTATTCTCTTCTGCTTATTTAATTATATATTTACATCTTCACTATCGTTGGGTTGAGGGTTTACTTACCGTGATGAAAAAGATAGGTGCTCGTATGACTTAGCTAAATTGGATCGTGACAAATTGGTATCAGAGCCCTAGGTTACCCAGTCTATAATACTAGAGCCTGTCTAGTAGAGTTTTGTGTATCGGTACGATGAGCTCCGTACTTATCTGCGAGAGGCTATAAGACATTTAGAAAACTTTAAATTCTTTCATTCTCTCGTGTGACTTTATTCAAATTGGTATCTAGTCGATTCCAATTGGTATCTGAACTTTCTTATCTTAATCACCTACGGAGGGTGGACTCTCATCCTTAAATTCTTATGTGAATGGTTGATCTATGACGTATGGTGGTTTGGTGCGAGATATGTTATTCTGATTTGGGAAAGTGATTAAGTTCAGTCTCTAGTTATAGCCTGAGGTTTCGATTGTGTGGAGTCGCGATTAGACTCGGTTACTGTACTTAGTCACGATTAGACTCATTTATTGTGAGAAATAAGAAGATAGTTCAGAGGGTTATAGGGCCTCTATGTTTCAGCGTTGGGTTGCTCGGAAGTGACAAAGTGCAATTTTCTCTTAACACTAGTGGGTTGCTCAATGATACGATATGTTTGACTTCAGCTTCGTCAGGGCTTTATGACAGTATGCGTGACACTTGTGAACTAATGGCGGGTCTATGATTCAGCAATGTTAGAGTATTAGACTTCGGTATGTGAGAACAAGTGCAAGTTCGGTGATGGCCATCGAATGAGGGCAAACATATTGTAATCGCGGGTAATAAAGAAAAGAAGTTGACAATAAGGACATGAAGGAAGCTTTTGTGCAAGTGTGTAGTGAAGTAAGACTTCTTAGAATATCTTGGATATGAGTACTTTCCATGATATTAGGAAAGGAAAAATTGGTATCTGACATGGTTATCAGGATAAGGTTGCAATTAATGTGAGGGAGAATTTCGTGTTCAGTTGTGAAAGGTAAAAAGGGGTTCAGCATAACGGATCGGTACTGATGGAGGTGGTTTTCTGAGTTATGGTTATTATAGAGTATTGAATCTTGTGGGAATAATTAGGCATGGGTTGGCAATGGTTGTACTTACAGGTTCACATGATATCTCGGAGATATGGTACTAAAATTCATTCTCGATATAAGCTCATTAATATTAAAGGAATACTCTGTTAGCCAGTAAATGCTATGGTCTAATCGTTGGTCGGTAAATTTGACTGGGTTATAGGCTTCTGAGGATCTAGTAATCGACTGATATAAATGACTTCAGTTATGGGCGTATGTGATGAGTTAATGACTTGGGAAGTTGCTAGTTGCTACACTTCGATTTGAGGAGAAGTATTGATATTGTTTGTGGTTCGGTCGGCTCAGAGGGATGAATGGTTTAGAGGATCGAGTGGATTTGAGTGTTGTTGGTTGATAGTGATAGAGTGATTTGAGATAGAATACAGGAACTGAAGGGTTAAATGAGGCATCTTGCAATTGAGTTCAGGAGATTGAGGTTCGTAAGAATTGAGGTGAGGAAACATGAGTACGTGAGTTGTGTTGGACTGCGGGGGCATTATATCATGGTGTACAGTAAAAGAGTGACCGATGAGGTTGATCGGGATTTGTGAGGTTAAGGGAAGCAAGAAAATCATTGAAACAAGAGTTATGATGTGAGAGCTTGGTTGCAATTGTATAGTACCAAATGGCTTGAGAGTTTATGGATGAGTTGGTATGTTCGGTTATGTCATAGACTAATAGAGATCAGTGGTGGACTAAGGTTAGGAACCTTGTATTCGTTGTGTAAAATTGTCTAGATCCCGCTACTAGCGATGTTAAAAGAGGGATTGGGGTGCGAGTGGTTAGAGGTGTTTAGATTTGATAATTGAGGTGAGAGGTGATTCTTCGAGGACTAGTAACGTTAAGGATTTGAGTAAGGGATTACTGAACATGGATACTTAAAATGGTAGATCGATGATGGGTTAACTGAGTTAAGTACGGGATAACAGTTCAGATATTGAGTAAGGCAATTCGGGCAAGGACTCTTCAATGAGATACATGAGGATATTAGTATTTGTTGTTTGATACGCTGGATTTAGAGAGTGTTCAATTTTGAGTTGTAAGCGTTAAGAAAACTCTAATGTGCAAAGTGTGTGGTATCATCCTATCTCCCAGATTGATTCGGTTAGATTGCAGAACTTATGATTATGTAGTATTCGATTGAGTGGATTCGAGGATTTACTACGGTACTGATGATCATGAATTGATTAGAAATTGAGAAATTGACGAGTCGAGAAAAGGTATAGTTGATTGTGAATCATTAAGAAAAAGGTACATTTTGGGGATTTCTTGAGTCAGTATGGATTGTAGTATCATTTTCTTGCATACTCCATTTGAGATGTGATTGTTGCATGAGCTTAAGGAGGAAATTTACAGGAATGGACTATGTGATATGAAAGAGCTCCGTGAGGTTCGTGATCAGTGACTAATGAGAAGCAAATTTCAGTGAACCGACATGTTGAGGTTTATAAAAAGTGGCTTGGTGGTACACCATTGGATAAGTTTCGTAACATTCTACAGTGGATAAGTTAGCATGCCTTAAGAGAGAAGATTGTGGAATTCCTATCATGTGAGGACTAGAGTTATATTATCAAGGTGATACTATGAAAGGCTCGATGGTTATATAATTACTATATGAGGCTTCAGGTTTCGCGTCGAAAGGTTCGGGGTTGTATCAGAATTATGTATTGGGGAAAGGTTGAGAAATATGAAGATTGAAAGCGTAAGGTACAGCTCTTCGGTACTAAGTTGATAACTTGGATAGGACTCAACTTGTGGAGTCAAAAATGATAGACAAGATTTGTTATGCATGGTATGGCTGTGATTGGTTTCGAAACTCGGAGTCAGTTCTAATGACTATTGGTGATATTCGAGAGTTGTGCATTCATTCAGGGTCAGCATGGTTCGAGTTAAGCTTAAAGGTCTATTATTACACCTCCAGGAAGACATCTAAGGACTCGAAAAATTTCGGCTCAGATTTGGGGTATGACAGATTTATCAAGCTTTGTAATAGTTTTCTAGTGAATTTGATGATACTTTCTGAGAACTGTTATTCGAGAAAGAATAAGAGTATGCAATGAGCCTAGTACAGATTTTAGGAGGAACTGTTGCGCGAGAGGTCTCTATAGTGATCAGTTGTTTGCTCGATGAGATATTCAGTGGTATGGTTCCTATATTGTGATTTGAAGGTTCAAAAAGATTTGGAACTGGCCAAGTTGGCTTCCGGTAAGATTAGTTTTGATAGAATTGTGTAGAGATCGCAGATGAATCAAGGATTCTTTCTGGCGAGGGTAAGTTATGAGTTCATAATTTTGGTATTTGTGTTCATATGTTTCTAAGAAATTACGGTGCGAGTGACGACTTTAAAAGATGTGGGAGAAGGATTTAGCGGAATCAAAGCATTTTATGGGTTCAGAATGGGCTATGGTTGGTGACCAGGTTTCAAAGGATTGTGTTGGTTTCGGAAAGTGTTGGTGGGGCTTATTGATTGCGTTCAGGATTGCGGTGTTATACAATCAGAGAATTCGGGTAAGAGCAAATTGTTATTCGAGGATCAGTTGTGAAGGAAATTTGAAAGCGGAGATACAAGAACTGGAGCTTGAGCTAAGTTAGAGAGTTGTGACTGGTAGAGTGAACGATCATGTTTTAATGTTACACTCGGCAAGGCTAACTTGTGATTTGGGAAGGAGGGAAAGTGAGCCCAAGGTGTATTGGCCATTGAGACTACCTGTTGTTGGACCCTTGTTCTATGAGTTAGTTTTTCACCAGATCTGTCAATTGTTCATCCGGTTTTCCATGGTTCTTTGTTGAAGAAGTACCGTTCTGGTGTTTTCTGTATCATTCGTTGGGGTTCAGTTTTGTTCGATGAGAATCTTTCCTGTAAGGAGAAGTCTGACATGCGTAGCCGATATCTTCAGTTATTGCCGATTCGAGCATTTTTACACTCTCCCTTCCTTGTCGCTCGAGGACGAGCGATTTTTTAATTGGTATCTGATGTAACGATCCGTTTGGTCGTTATTGAATTTCTAACCCTTTTGACCCTTTTCCGAGCTTGGTCATCTCCCTTTTGACCCGAGGGGACCGTTGACACACTTTTCAAGGTGTTTAGATTTTATTCGGGTGACTTTTTGTGAAATTTAGGCTTAAAGCGTAAAAGGGTTGACTTAAAGTTGACTTTTGGGTAAACGGACCTTTATCAAAAATTCGTTGATTCTGAGAGGTTCGGATGGTCATTTAGAACTTGTGTGCATATCTGGTTCGGTTCCCAATGCACTTGGATGCATTGTGGGACTTAGATTGGGAAGTTAGAATTGAGGTAACGAGGGTTGACTCGATCAATGAGACCTCCGTTGGCAATTCCGAGGCCACGAGTGCATTCGTAGCATGTTTTTATGTGTGTCTGTGTATGTGGTTTGTGAGAAAAGGGCCTCGGGAGTTAGTTGAGAATTCAAGTTGAATTGTGAAATTGGCGATAGTTTTCTGGTGTCTGGTGCTCGCTTTAGCGGCTCCAGCATCGCGGCAACAGTACCGTCATAGCGGTCACCCTACCGCTAAAGCGGTCTGTGCCATTTGGGCAAGACCACTATAACGGTCATGGGACAACTGGGGCGGCACTGACGGAGTGGTATTATTGTTGCGGAAGCGGGTGACGGGCAGTTGGTTCATTAAATGAAGTGTTAAGTGCCTTAAGTCTCTCATTTATTTCCATTTCGAAAATTAAGCTCTTGTGAATAATTTTAGAGGATTCTTAGAGAAGATTCTTAGTGGTAAGTCCTTCTAATCCCTTTGCTATTTCATAATTCCTAATTATCTTAGAATCCCCTTTTCCTTATTAGTTCATTAGTAAAAGAAGACTAAAGTGGGTTTAATGGATATTTTATCTAGGCTTCTAAATCAAGATTTGTTGGTTGGGTTTATACTAGATTATGTTGAATATAAGGTTGTAGATTATGTTGAATATAAGGTTGTTAATCATATAGCTTCCATTATTAGTATTGAATTCTTGAACTTAAGAGTTAGGGTTTACAACCAAAATTGGGGGTTTTCCTTAGATTTCGAAATTGGATGAATCCTTGAGTTAATTTAGCAATTGGTTGATGGGTTTTGATCACCTAGTGTTTAGTTGGATAATTTGCCCCTGAATTTCCTGTTTTGACCTTGTGGGCCCCATTTTCCCAAATTTTAGGGTTGGTTTTGACCTAATTTGAATGATAGCAATATAGGTATTGATCTTCATGATTTATAATTTAGATTTCGAATATGCCTAGACTTTCGTGAACTTGAGGCTCAACGAAAAAGGAAGGCTAAGGAGTGATTGTTGGTGTTATTGTTGTTTGGCTATTACATCTCAGAGATTTCAGATTTGTTGCATTGTTAGTAGACCAACGCGAGCTTAACATGAACATGAAGTCCTACGAGATAAATGAGAGTATTTGATAACCTTAAGTGCGTACCATGAAATTTTGAAGTCATACGAACCGGTGGAACTAAGTTCGTCAAAGAAAGTGAAACACAAGTTATGTTGAGAAGGTTTCGTAACAATTGAGCTAATAATTATTTAGTAATGTCTTGAGGAGGAGCTATAGGGCTCCTTAGATGGTTAATGAAGTGTTATGCAAGTGCCAATAAGGTTCCATAAGGAATAGGAGTTGAATGAATCGACGCGAGAAAGTTTCGGAAAATGTTGGGTTGTACGACCACTTATACGGATCGTATAAGTTATACGGCCCATATAATGGTCCGTATAACCATTCCAGAGAAGGGTGCAACCATGGTGGGATTATATGGTCCATTTATACGGACCGTATAAGTTATACGGACTGTATAAGGTGGGTTGATGATGTTATGGGTAATAAATTGACTTGAGTTGTAATTGTTGGAGTACTCTGGGTATAATCTTGCTATGAATGGTAGTAATGATGATGAGGAAGTGTGGTATACGAGTGTACATAGAGTAATTGTTATTGTGTGGTGGTTATGAAAAGGATTTTTGGGCATATAATGAAGTCTTTTAATTACGAAATTGATGATAATGTCATTGTTGATTGGGATTTGTTTTATGATATAATGGAAGTCGATAAAACGGGGAAATCTTTCGCCCAATTTTCGCTAGCTCATGAATTATTCTATTTTGAACTTAAGAGTGTCTTTAAGACTTAACCTTAGTATGATCCTTTCAAATGTAGACCTTGCGAACGTGAAAGGAGAACATTAAGCGATTAAGAAGACGTTAAAGTATGTTAAGGCTATTCCTTCTTCATTTTGGCATGATCCGATGTTATGAGCCAATAAGCGATTAAATGAGCTTTCATATTACTCTACTCTTAGAAACACTAGGAGTATTTCAGTCTTTGATGTCCCTATACCCCGTATGATTATTCCTTCTATTCATGGGTCTTGAGATTACTTATGTTGATAATGTTAGCTCAAAAGTTGTCCATCGGAGGTAATATGACCTTATGTCACTCCGAGAGTTCTATGTATACATTTCAGTTATGCATTGCATTCATATACATATGCATATTGACCCATGAACAGAAGTCGTTATATACGCTTATATTATACGTACATGGGGTATGGGAAAATGGATAGGCATTATATACGCATTACCACCTGATCAGCTGGTGCACCTTGATGATGATATATGGATCGGGCCGTACGTTCCTCGACACTATTATATGGGATATGGATCGGGCTGAACGTTCCTCAGAAGTATGACCTATATTTATATACATGAGCATGATTATCATCGAGAGCATGAAGATTAGGCACCCACTGAGGCATTGTCAGTTATACAGATACTTGTTTACACAAATCTATGCAGACAGTCAGTTTAGCTTTGAGATCCAGATTCTGTTCATCATTCTTATGCTTATACTTATGTTACTCTTATGACTTACATACTCAGTACGTTATCCGTACTAACTCCCCTATTGCTCGGGGGGAGGGGGGCACGCGTTTATGCTGCGATTTCGGCTTGTAGACTGATGATAGGTGGTCCGGCTCGCAGGGACCTCTATATCCAGCAGTGGTCAGTGCGCTCCATTTGATCCGGAGCTGTAGTCTATTTTGGTATGCCATTCTTTTGGGGATGTATATGCATATAGGTATGACAAGGCCCTGTCCTGTCCTTTTTACAGTTTTCTATTCCGTGTCTGTAGATAGCTGTATGTATTTGACAGATTATGTAGCCTTGTCGGCTTCTATTCTTTTGTGTACAGCATATTTAGCGGCCTAGTCGGCTTGCACTGTTCCTTCAGCATATATATATATATGTGTGTGTGTGTGCAGTTTGTACAGAGTTCATGATGTCACCCTTTCATGAGTCATTATAGTTCATAGTGAATGATTTGTAGGCCCTTGTTATCCAGGTATGAGTATATTGGTGTTTGGTCATTAGGGATCAGGCACTCGTCATGACTCACCGGCATGGGTCGTGACATTGGCCATCTAGGTAGGTTATGGCTTACCTTTGGTGAGACTTCATGTAGCGAAGTATCACACCCTAATTTCCGACAGGGTGTGATGGGCACCCGACCCTTACTTAAGGCCGAGCGAACCCGCTGACTCTCGTGATACTCATAACCATACTGGGCCCACAAAACATGACACAAGTACATAATGAAAACTTTTCAGAAAACAAACATGCCTTTCATCTTATCAAATCAAATAAAGCCTGTAATCATAACAAATCTGTAACAATAAGCGTAATGATACATCGGCTTACATAGCCGCTTACAAAACTGACATCTCATACACACGACACTGTCTGCAAAGTCTCTAGCACAAAACATGATACCGCAACATAAATACTCTGACTCGGCAGCACTCCGGAGGAAATGGAGCTCGCCAATCTAGCTGGAACATCTGCAGCTAACGTCCTCTACTCATCTGTAGGTACCTGCGTGGCATGAAACGCATCCCTCGAAGAAAGGGGGTCAGTACGGAATATGTACTGAGTATGCAAAGCAGAAGTACAGAAAACGAAGTCATAACCGAAGTCGAGTCGAAAGTGCACAATAGCGAATACCAAGGTGCTTGCATCTGAAATACAAATCGTACATACGAGGTACAAAAGACAAATATAATAATCAGAATGCCAAAATGCTTACTCCTGAAAAACAGATCATACATATCAACGTCATGTATCATATCCGTCCCACAATGGGACTGAGTGACATAAGTAAATGATCATCATATACATACCGTAGCACATCATAACTTCATAACTTATCATATGAGCTGACATTAACTGATGTGGGATTCGCCTAAACCAATGTGGGATTTGCCTAAACCAATGTGGGATTTGCCTAAACCAGTGTGGGATTTGCCTAAACCAATGTGAGATTTGCCTAAACCAATGTGAAATTTGCCTCACCATTGGGTTTGCCCCACCATTGGGTTTAATGGTTTGCCCCACCATTGGGTTTGCCCCACCATTGGGTTTGCCCTACCACCGGCTCTGATACCAACTGATCATATTCCAGAATACATATATATAACATATAACGTGTCCCGGCCCTCCAGTGAGGGACTCGGTAAACAGAATCATCATATCATATATCATCAGATTATCATATCATCAAATCATCACATATCATATCACATACCACATACGGTCCGTAATGGGACCCGGCGGACAGAACATGGTCACCCCTCCTGCCTCGGGCGCCATAACACATCATACTTCGGAATATTGCATATCTCCAGACACATCATTCTCCATATCACATCATATTTTGAAAACACATCATACTTCGGAATCACATCATACTTCGGAATATAACATAGTGCGCACGATAACATACCGGCCCGGGACTCGGCGAAAGAGGTAATAGCAGAATGCACGAGTAGAATCGTGGGAAACCATATGCAATGCAAAACACTTACAAAGACCCAATAGGATAATCAAAACGAACTGTTAGTTCAAAACCGAAACAATAGTCGAATCAGATTTTCTTCCGAATATCGCTCGGGAACATATCAAACCGAACCTCAGAAACCATAGTTACGTATCGGAATCATAAGTATACGAATTATCATTTCAGAATCAACAGATAAATATATAATCATACTCGGGGGTCGGAAAGATAGTCATATTAAGTTCTTTCAAAAAGTCGTTAGCACTGTACAAAGGAAAGTCGCGGGAGCCACGGACGAGCGTCAACCCAACCCGGGCCCGCATATGAAAATTAAAGTCCTCATACGTTAGAGAATCATTTACAAGCATATCAAAGCAATCCGGTTCTGTCTATGAAAGTTACGGACGTTCGTAGTTACAAAATCTTTTACAACAAAATCTCTTTATGCAGCTTTTGAAATCCAATCATACGGAAGACATAAGGATCATAATCCGACCATATTAAAATGCGAACATCAAGAAATGAATAAGACTCATATGTATGCTCGGATCACAGGAATAGAATTGCCCCAAGACTCGTAACGTATCATAGCTTAGCCATATCTAAGACATGCCAAAAGAAGGAAAGGTAAGCTTTACATACCTCATTTGCTTTCTAGGCTAATCCAAACTCAAGTCTCGGCTTCTCAAAATCTACAATATCGTCATTAGACACCAAGCATTAGTCGTAAGCACTTAGGATTCAATTCCAAGCCATCATTTAATCTACAGAAATTTGGGCAGCATTTCCCCTATAAATTCAACAACTCCGAGAATTCAACTCGGCCAAATATTCAACAACAATACCAACAACCCTATAAGCAACATCAATAATTAATTCCAAACACATTCTAACATTAGTAACCCTTTTCTATACAATTCGACGATATTTCATTTTCATTCCAATCAACCGCATACGATCAAACCAACATCAATATTCATACGTTCAAGTACTAATCCAAACCATTTAAACAAGATTCAAGAATACTTCGGACAAATCACAAAATATTCAAATCAGCCCATCCAATACACCAAACAATCCGAAACCCTCCAAGTTCCAGAAAACATCAACAACACATTTCTTTTCTTCCAAATTCATAAACCATACTAACAATCCATACTTTAACAACCTTAATCTCATAAATACAAGAAACTATATTAAGATTACATTGGCTTCCAAAACAGCCCACACGATTTCAACTTTCATTTGGATCATTAAATCTTCATTTTCACATAGAATCCACAACAACAACAACCAAAATACTAAATAAAATTGGCTCATTCCTTGCCATGTAAAACAGCCCACTTTCGGCCACAACATCAACACCATGATTTCATGAATTTCATTCATTTCCACATACTACAACAACACCCAAACATGCTAAATACAATTAGTTTTTCACTTCTACACTACACCACACATACACGGCCGCACAACACAACACCATATTTTCATGAACTTCATTCACTTCTACATTTCACAACATGTACAAATCATCCATAAAACACATAAAGAAGATTAAACCTCACCTTTTTCCATCCATCTTCTCCCACGGCTAGAATTGTTCAAGGCAACAACGAACGATTTAATTGCTCCAACAACTACTCCACGTCGTAGAGGACCTTCCGATTAGTGGAAAAGCTAGAAGAAAATAATTTTTCTTGATCAATTCCCATGGCACCATTTTTTTCTCACCATGGCCGAACCTCCCTTTTTTTTTTTCCTTTTCCAAGGTTCTTGAAATTTCTAGGAGATGATAAATGATGAAGATGACTTAGTTAGTCATCTTTTATCACATATAAATTGCATCCAAGTGGCCCATGGCCCACACCCCACACATGGCCACATATGGCCATTTTCATGAAATATTAAGTTTCCAAAAATTTCACTTCTAGCCCTTAATTTTCATGAAATGCTTAACTTGCCATAATTCACTTTAACCCCAAATTTTCCTTATTCCCAATTT
>NC_081347.1:55328915-55339006 GCF_029784015.1 Lycium ferocissimum
TGGAGTTAATGATGTTGTAATGGAGAGATTAATTTGTATTAAGTGGAATTGGAAGTAAGAAAATTGCATGATTAATGTTGACGTTGAAATGGGCAGAATTGGAGTTGTTCAAATTAGGTTGGGTTTGATTGTTGTTATTGTTATTAATGTTATGGATTATGTGTTAAAAGTGAAAGGAGAGCTTAAATCATGTTAGAAACTTGTATTGATTTTATGGGTTGTTTTAAGAACTTGTTGTGATATTAGGATAGTTCCCTTGCATATAGTAATTGATGTTGTTGTTGTGTTGTTGCTGATATGAATCACCAAACTTGGAAGAAAGAAGCGTATAAAATATCGTATGCGAAGCGTATGTGGTCTGCTTGGTATATTCTTAGATGTCGTGAGATTATCGGGCATTGTTATGTGAAAATTAAGGGCTGTTTGGGGCGTGTTGTTGTTTTTGTTGAATTGGGGGACTAAGTGTAGTTAAGATTATGTATTGTGTTATTGTAATCGTTGGACTACTATAAGGTCGTTTCGCTGAAGTGTGTGGCTATAGATTATTAAGAGTAACTTGAATATGTCGTAGCCGTTATGTTAACGATTATTGAATGTTGTAAGGTGTGGGCTGATTGGAATGTTATGCGGGTTGTTCGGAGTATTCTTGAATCTTATCTTGGCTAATTTTGATATAGTACTTGAACGTGTGGTTGTTGATGTTGACTTGGTCGTTTTATAGTTGGCTTGAATATGAGGGAAATGCCGCCCAATTCTCTAGAAATAAGCTACTGACGTTGGAATACGTTTTGAACCTTTCCGTAGCTTAACTATAGTTCTTAACGTCTTAATATAGGTTGAGACACTTCGGGCAGCGTATACGTATTATATCACGGATAAGCGATAAAGGTATGTAAAGCTATCCTTTCTTTCTTTTGGCATGATCTATGTGAGACAAACAAATGATGAATGTATAAACTCCAAAGAAGCTCCTATTCTTAGAGACACTAGGATGGCTAATGTTCTTGATTTCCAGAAGCTATTTCATTATGTCTTGATATGTGTCTATGATTCCAGAAGTCCTATTTGATATACTTCATAATGATATTCGAAGGGTACTTGACATGACTGTTGACACCCAATTTTGGCCCTCCTTTTTATTTAATTAATTTCACTATGCTTCTCAGTCGTGAAAATTCCCCGAAAATGAGTTTGGAATATTTTCGCTAATTATTACACTATTTTTCGAGATATATTTCGTTAAAATCAAGAACATTTTATTGTCTCTTAAAAATGACCAAACATCATATTTTATAATCGAAAAGGACTAAACATTTTTTTTCATATTTAAAATTATTCGAAAAAAAAAAATAATAATAATGTTGATATTCGTATATCAATATTGGCATTGGCATTTTTCCTTTAATCCTACTTATTACCGCATTAATCATCTTTTACTCTATTTCTAAACTAAATGCGTATATTAAATTACTTGTATTATAATTTATATAGGTGTATATATTTTTGGGAACTAATTAGGACAAAAAAGCATATTTTAATTAATTGATTGAAGTAAAAAGGGATTAGGAAATCAAATCATCTACTAACAATTTGGGCCAAATCCTACTCCTACTTCTAAATCAAAATCTGTGGCCCAACTCCCCACCGACCCGACCCGGCCCAAACCCCTAAACTTTTCAGCCTTAACCAAACGAAATCCCTAAGTCTTTCTCCTTCAAGCCAAACGATCCCTTCAACCAGCACAACCCCCAACACTGCCACGCCTCCACCCCGTCACTTCCGTCACCTCGCCGCCACTGCACTTGTCAGACCACCGGGAAGCTCCTGCGCCGACATCACCCATCACCTTTTCCCTTTTGAAGACGTTTCCAAAAGCTGTAAAGGGAGAAGATTCTTAAATCCTTCGGTCCGGGAGACAATCGAAGCTTCAATCCGATGAACAATGGCAAGAACCACCATACTCCACACCTAACAGCTCTTTCCCTTCCCATTCAGTCTGAAAAGGTGAGATTTTTCACCCCTTTCACCATCTCATCTCAGAAAACCGTCACTTTTCCCCCCTCTTTTGTTAAAATTTGAATCCCGATTTTTTTTTTTATTCTTGAAGAAGCTATTGAAAACCCCCCTCAGCTTTGCCTATAAATACCAGCCTTTGAGGTTTGAGGTCAAAAAGAAAAAAGAGGAGAACAATTAAGAAAATCCGACTATTTCATAAGTTTTTCTTGACAGTTAAAAAGTCCTTTTCGTTTTCTTTTTCATAAGTCTTCGTAACTGAAAATCCGTAGTTCTTGCTAAGTTCTCAGAAAAATCCTCTTTTAACTTTAAGTTTCTTTTTTGGCTGTCGAAAATCTCTTTTCAAGTTCTCGGCTGAAATGACAAGCTTTTCGAGCGGATTCGGAGACTCGACGACGACAAATAGCCTCGGACCATCTGTCTCGAGAAGGTAATCATACTCGTCTTCTCTTCGTCTTCAATTTTGTAAAAGTAGAAATGTAGTCATTCAAGTATTTCTCGTCGTTTATTTGGTTTAGTTGTCTAGAGTGTGTTCTCTCCTCATTTTGTGGTAAATTAGTGTAGAACGACTAATTTCGTCAAATATGTGTTTAATCCTGTCGCTGCTCAACAAAAAATGTAATTTACCTTTAGTCTTAGTTTTACTTGGTTAGATTAATTTAGTTTGTTTTAATGTTAAGTTGCTGATTTGTAGTGTGCAATTCTCCTCCTTGTCTTAACATTCTGTTTATCATTTTAATTCTGCTATTTCTCAATCTGTGTAGAATGTTTATTTGTGACCTTATTAGAGTTAAATAATTAATTTATTTTACCCTCATATGTTAAGTCTGCTTGCTGTTTGTTTCAGTTTAAGCTAGATCAGTTTAAGATTTCGTAATGATAAGTGACTCAAGGATAGAGATTAAGGTATAGTTTCAAGCTTATGCACTGGTTTAGTATAGCTGTTAGTAGATCATAACTCTAGTTTGGATTAGTTTGATTAATGTTGGTATGAACATAGTTAAGAGCTAGGTGATTAAAGTTCCAAAATGGTCACTGCCTAATCATAGTTACACCGATGTCCATTCTAGCTTTATTGTGATAACTGGAGTAAACTCATGGATTAGCAGTTCTCAATTTAGTCTAAGTGTTTTTTGGTTGAATTATTTAGATTCACCTAAGATAATATAGTGAAATAATGATTCATGGTCCGGAGTTATTAAGGTCTGATTATGGCTCCTGATTGAGTACAATTGTTTAAATATGATAAGTTTGATCCTTTGTTCTTGATTACTCTAATCTGGGATAATAGTAGGACCAGGCTTAGACCATAATCTCACCACTTCAACAAGATGTTTTGGAATATTTAACTAGGACAAGCTCTTGATAATAGTTACTAATGAGATCTTTCACTAAAGCTGCCATTTAAGTTCAACTTATTTAGGAGGATAGTCATACAACATTCATGTGTTCTTTTTTTCCCCTATGAATCACTCATGCCATATGTGTGTTTGATATATTGTGTCCAAAACTCCAGTACTTTATGGAAATCTGCATTGGCCCACTTTGTTTTCCTAATATAGAAACTGCTTTGCCATGATAAAGGATGAAATCATATTAGTTTTTTTTTTTTTCTGAACCCTTAAAGTGAATCCTCTTGCAAAACTGTGTGGAGATTATAGCAAGCTTTAATTATTTTTCACCTTCTTTACCACCACCTCGCTCAAATTTCAATAGTTGAGGCTTCTTTGAAGATCGGTTTGATTTGAGGAGTTGAGTTTTAACTCAAACATGACCTCATGATACTCACAACTAGGTAGGCGGTCCATCCATCTAGAAATGAGTTTCCTCCTAGCTTATATATTTGAGTATGCTTCATGTTTCATTGTCAAGAGTGTTAAGGTGATCCGGGTAATCTACCAACTTTCTTATATCAATTCCAAGAGGAGACTGTGTGTTGTCTTATGGCTTAATCATATCATTAGCACTATTTGTTCCTCTTTTGTGGTCGGTGTATTAAAAATGAAGTTCCAACTTTTTGATGTGGCTTTTCCTTAATGTGACTTGGCATTCCCCTGCTTTGAATGAAAACTCATTTTCCATGGCTTTCATATGTGATGTTGCCCCCTTGTGTTTGCATGAAATCAATCAAGTGTTCTCTTTCCTTTATATGTTATAAAGATCTGAAATGCGCCATTAAGGTTAACCTGTATAGCCATCATTTGAAAGATAGAAGACAAATGGGAGAAATGAAATGTCTGAATCAGTAGGGAATAATGTGTGATTAATAGTTGAGCCACAGTCTCAATCACAAGCTGCCTCTAAGTGTTTGTTTGAGCCCCCCTTGAGAATAGGTTAATATGAATGTGAAATAGTTAGTTTGTTTGTAAGGCCAAATTAGATTTAAGAAGTTCTTTACCCAAGTTTACTACAAGATATGTTTGTGTTCCTCAAGGGTTTATTGATGTCATAAAAAATAAATAAATCTGAGTCTGTACCACTGATCCTTTCTTTTGATTTTCCCAACACAGTCTCTTTTGATATCAAGGCAAGGGAATGTGTTCTAGAGTAGGTTTGATAAATGTTGTACTGTAGCTGATTATGTTTTGATCTGAATGAGTTAAATACTGTTCCAGTTCCTATGTATAAATATGACATTCAGCTCTAGTCAAAATGAGTATTAATTTGCTCCAGTTCTAAAGGGAAATTTCCCTAGAATCTGGTTCCTATCAATTTAATAACCTCAGATAAAATTAGGATCTGGCCATGAAATGCCTATGCAATGTGATGTTATGATTCTTCTGTACATGTTGAGAACTTAGCAAGAAAAAATGAATTTAGTTTGGCCACCTGCTTAATCAACTTAAGTATACAATAATTTCTCTTGCTAAGAATCTTCAGTTCTTTCGCCAACTGAGATTCTGATTCTTCCATTCTTCTTTCAAGCTGATTCGGTGTCTGATTCATATTATGCTTTCTTCATATCCAAATTTCTTGTAAAAACTTGTTTGTAATGAACTGATCATGGAATAATTTACTCCCTCAGTTTCTTCTATCTGATAAACTAGGCTAGAAGTTTCCAAAAGATGGTTTCATCCTGGAAAGGTTGTTTAGTAGTGATCAGCCTTGTGTTTACCATTAGTATGTGACATTATTCCATTTGGTATTTAGTGTAGTCTTCACTTTGTTTGTTGGTGCTCTGTTGTGGTTTCTAAATTTCTCAGCTCATGTGTGTGCTACTTCCTATGCCTTACGTTTTTTTCTAGTTTCTATTGAGTATGAATGAATGAGTATGGCCCCTTTCTGTTCTTTAATATAGAGATTGTTTGGTCAAGAGTAAAAGAAATGAATATGAATCCAAGTCTAACTAAGAAAAACTGGGAAATGATTTGGATTTAAACCTTATGTGACCATATCTCCCTCAACTTTCAGGTTCATATTAAGTCATGCTCTGAGTTTCTGTCTATTCCCCCCCTAAAGATGGTCTAACTTGAGTAAGGTCTTCCTAAAGTAAAAGGGATGGGGGGATAACTCATTTTATGTCAACATCTTTTCAAGGTTTGAAACTCTGGTGACCTGCCTGGGCTCCTCCTCCTTCCAAAATGATTAAAGTATTGCTTAAAACAAGTTTCTGAAGACCCTCACCATTTTTAGTATTAGCATGTCCCTGCTTTCTCTCTGAAAACCAAGAATGAGTCTCAAGGCCTTTAATAATTATGGAATTAATTTGCTGAGAATTCTGCTTGATAGTTATACAGTTTGTCATTTTAGAAGCATGTGGGAAGAGATTGGAATCTGTTGTGATGTTGGCTGTGTCTTCAGTCCATCATGTGTTTTCCCAACTTCTGTTTGAACCTGGAAGAAATTCAATTCATTGTTTAACTGTTTTGCATATTAAACAAATTGGTATATAAACTTCTTGAAAATAGTTTCAGATTGAGTTGTTGGCTAGTAGTAGTTGATTCTAGTTTTGTCTAGTCAAGATGCCTGTGACTGATTATTTGTTCTAGTAGCCGTCAGACTGTAATTTGCTATTTTCCAGCTTTCTCTTGACTGATCCCTGGATGTTTTAGTATTCTCCCTTTATGATTACTGCCTTTCATCTAAAAATGCTTTTTTTTAAAGAAGAGATGGAGTTATACACTCCCACTTTGCTATGTTCCCTTGAGTTTGAAGAAGTAGGAATAAGATAGTTTTGATATTATGTTACACCTAGTTGTCTCAAGTTTAAATAGTTGGTAGCATAGTTGCTCCTAATATGAGTTTCCAAATCTGTTTTTTTTAAAACCCTGTCCTATATATCTGGCTGGAGTCATTTATGTGTCATTTATGTTTATTAGACTACCCGGGCATCAGTTTGATCTTATGGCCCTATGAACTGATGAAATTTTCTTTAAACTCAGTTTGAGACTTGAAGGCACAAACATCATCCTGTTTTCCAAAGTAGTTGTCTTCTTTTAGGATTGCCTATCAAATGTTCTAAGTGGTGTTCTCATTTGTTGATAATTACATCAGAGGATTAACTAATTGATTTTAAAAGGCCAAAAGAAGTCTTATAATAATCACATCAGTTTTCTATTGGGGTGTCTTTGTTTGCTTTGTAAACCAGTAAAGACTTCATTTTTTTTTCTCCTTTGAATTTCAGTTCCATAACCTCCCTCCCCTGTTAGCTCTTTCCTTAGTTGTGTTCCATGTAATTTTAGGTTCCAACTTGTGACTAGGCTTAAGTTCACAGTTTAGCTAATGGCTGAGTTTGATTTTGTTTAATATAGCTATCCTAGGTGTCCATTAGTTTAATTTCTTTCTATTATGGATAGTTTGAGTCTGCTTAATGTGGAATTAAAGTAAGAACTCCAGATCTGTCCTTGATTGGATCTGAGGGACAGTTAATTATGAATATGATTTGGAAATGTGGTCATTAGTGTATCTGTTGCTATTTGTTGGCTCTTCTTTGAGTGGTTTGTATGAAAGCACTCTCTTAACATAACAAGTTTAATCAGATTGTCCAAGATTAGTTTTAGGAGGTGTCCATAACTAAATGAATGCTAAAATGCTACCACCGAATACATTTGAGTGCTTGACAATTTCAACAATATATGCTTGCTCGATTAAGTGTTAAGTAGAATGTTTTGTTGATGTTTAGTCTTCTTCGAACCATCTCCCCATTTCGTTAGTCAATGAAGCATGCTTTTGGTGATACCAACCTCGCTTCTTCTTTAGCTTTGTGCGGAAGGGAGAAGAATAATTTGTACTTCTCCTTGCCTTATTTCGGTTAGTCTTTGTTATGTGTAACTGATTTCATATGGTGTAACTTTAAGTATATTTATGCTCAGCTTATGGGTTTAGTTTCAAGTTAAGATTTGAAAAAGATGAATAGGCGGTTGAAGTTCAGCCTTGTTAGTTTGCTAGCCTAGTGGCATTAAGGCCAGCAATACTTGATCACATTCATTAAGTCTACCCTTGAGGTATTTGGGTTAGTGTTTAAGAGTCATAATGAAGTTGGTTATCTTAAAAGAAATTTGAGTTTAATTCACGTGCCAGAAAAATCAAGCTTATTAGGTCCGTCTCTTATTTATCCACAGAAGTTTCTTGTTGTCTTTTGCCCATTACTATAAGGATCTATGTTGCTTAATTGATAGTGTGCAGTTTCTCGTATGTTGTCTATTTTATAACAATTGTGGTTGGATCTTGTTCTAATCCTTTTCTTTCTCTCTCTCTTTTTTTTTTTTTCATGAGCGACTTTGGGAGCATTTGGAGTTATGGCAACTCTGGGCTCTGCCCATATTAGGGAAACAGTAGCTGCATTCGCGTGCTCGTGTCTAACAGCCTTCTTTCGTGTCAAGAGTCTCCGTCCCTCTTACTCCCTTAAAATTTTATATCTTTTGTATTATCCAATGTCATATGGACCCGTTGACTAACATCTTTTATGAGTTTGTATTTGTAGTATTTTGCTTCTTGCTTATTTGAGAACTCGTGAACGCCCGAACTTTGTCGTTGGTCACTTTCTTTAGATACAAATCTTGGTTTCCATTTAAACTTCGCGTATTTCACAGGTTATAAACATTTTCTAACTAATAGATAAGGCTGAATATATATATATATATATATATATTATCTTTTTTCTTTTCTTCTTCTCTTCTTTAAAGTTAATTAACGTTCCCTTTTTAAATCCATTTTAACAAAACGAGTGATTTAGATAGGGGTTTCAAAAGGATAAGATGCGTATTTTATAGGTAATCATTTTCTATTTTATGCTAACACATTGAACAGGTTAGGTTCATTAAGTTTAAATGAGGAAATCATATTAGGGCCCGAGTATAGTGGCTCAAGCTATTTTACGAAAGTTATAAGGTAAATATTTCATTTTATATACACGCATATATATATATATATTATCTTATTTTTAGTAATTCCTTTAATCATCTTTTCACAACGTGTATATATAAATATATTATTCTCATGTCACAAAATAGCTATTTTCAAAATATGACATGCCATATTTACACATTATCTTCTAATCCTCGCTTCTATATATATATTATATACTAATCCTCTCATTTTCTATACTATATTATACAAAGAGAAAAAAAAAAGAAAAAAAACGCATCCCTATATATGTATATGTATATCTCATGCACATTAATTATTTCCTTTACAATAAACATATCACATATATACATTAGTATCCTATAAAAATATACATCTACTTATTCTACATTAAACATACTATTCTGAACGTTATATATATTTTCTCACGCATGCGTCATCATTATCTACTTTTACAAATGTGCATTTATTCACATAACATAATCATCTTAAAATCCGCTTTTCTTTTACAAGTCATTTGGAGGAATAGTTTCTTTTCACAGTGCTTTTAAAAAATAGGTAACAATAATAAATGATAAATAATCCCTCTAGTGTTAATTAAAGCTAAGTTTAAAGGCGTCCTCGGATAGGCTCTGAGGGATGCTTAACACCTTCCCATCGGGGTAAATAAAATCCTTACCTAGAATCTCACGGGTTTCAAAGACTAACAAATGGAGTTTACTTTTTTTACAAATGGTTTCCTAATATTTCCTAAAATTAGGTGGCGACTCTGAAAATTTGCAAACACCAGAGGAAATATAGTCATAAGTTGTGAACTAGTTTTAATCTGTTAAAAATAGGGCATGACAATGACTCTCGTCTTCGACACTCAAGTGTTAGTTCATTCTACTTATTCTATTGAGTCTCAGAAGATGATTTAGTTTGCATATGGTTGCTCTTTACTCTGCTCGTGCATCTTGTTATTATATATACTCACCGAGTCCGGGCCGGGTATGTTTTCGTGCACGGTTTCACCGCATTGTTCACCGAGTCCCTCGCTAGGGGGCGGGTACGTATATATATATATATATATATATATATATATATATATATATATATATATATATATATATATATATATATATATATATATATATATATATATATATATGATATGATGATGGCACCGAGTCCCACGATGGGCCGGGCATGGTATACATGTATACGACTTATTCACCGAGTCCATAATGGGCCGGATATGGTATATGATATAGCTATGCATGATTTTCATTTCATAAGGCACAGGGACAGTGATTTTTTGATTGTCACACTTGTCTCCTGTAATCTCTATTTCAGTCATAATCTTCTTTATTGTATTTCATGCTTTATATAGTCAGTATATATCTCGTCCACCACACTTTTCTTCGAGGGCTGCGTTTCATGCCGCGCAGTACGGATACTCGATTTGGTGATCCTAAAACAGGACTTCTACTTTCTTGGAGAACTCCATTGTTCGAGCCTAGACTATTTTGTGCATCTTTTGATGTAGATTTATGTTTATCCGAGAGTGGGCGGGGCCCGTCCCGCCATATTTCACTTTGATACTCTTGACAGGTCCGTAGACATATGTGTGGGTTGTGTATAGATATTGTTCAGCTATGTCAATATGACTTATTTTGGGATGTTCCCATACGTAGTGGCAGCCTTGTCGGCTTGCGTCTTATGTTATCTTTTGGTTCGCTGTGACTCCTCAGGAGATGAGCTTATTATGATATATAGCATTCTGAGATAAT
>NC_081347.1:55339106-55400730 GCF_029784015.1 Lycium ferocissimum
GACATCCATAATAATAAATAATATTTATAACATAATTAAATAATTCCCCTCTAGTATTAATTAAACTAAGTTTAAAGACTGTCCTCGGATAGGCTCTGAGGGATGCCTAACACCTTCCCCTCGGGGTAAATAAAACCCTTACCTAGAATCTCACAGGTTTCAAAGACTAAAAATGGAGTTTACATTTTTACGAATGGTTTCCTAATATTTTCCTAAAATTAGGTGGCGACTCTGAAAAATTTACAAAACCAGAGGAAACATAGTCATAAGTTGTGAACTAGTTTTAATCCGCTAAAAATAGGGCATGACAGTGGTGAAGTATTTGCTGTAGCGGTAACGTCACAGCGGCTGACTGACTGCTGTGGCGCTAATCACTGGACAGTGGCATTCACACAATACCCAAACCACTTTCGTAACTAAGAATTAAATCAAATGTTTCCCTCATACAAACTAGGTCTAATCCTTAACAAACATAATAAATGTTTAGATACTAATTGAAATTGTCTAGATACCAATTGGACACACCGAGATACCAATTTGACCAAAGTAGCACGAATAGAATGAAAGGAGGGAATTTTTCCTAAATGTCCTATAGCCTCCCGTGGATGGGCACGGACGTTTACGTACCATTCGACGAGACTCTACTAGCTATTGCTCTTGCACTTGTGAGATCGATAACTAAGGCTCTGATACCAACTTATCACGATCCATTTTAGGATCGCCTGAGCACCTGCCATTCCCACCTCGGTAGGCGAACCCTTAACCCAAAATAAATCCATAACCATGTAAACAACAAAATTCACTATCATTCAAGATATGTTATAATCAAAGCGGAAGTCAAACCAGTATGCATATATAACTAAAAATAGCGGAAGTGTTTATAATAATTAAATAAATACACAGACTTCCTTTCTCATGACCCAGTCTAGACTAGTACACGAGCGGCTAAGATTGGAATACTAAATACAGCTATAACTCTAAGGCTCAGTCTCCGTCTCGGAAGGAGAATGATGGAGGCTTTTTAGATAGGCACCGTGTATCTTCCGAAAAACATTAAATCAATCCATAACCTGAAAAACTCTACACCCCTAAAGGGGTGTAGCAAGAGTAGTATCTGTACAACACTAGTACTGGTAAGCATCATAGGCTGACAACGGTTAGAAGGACATAATGACAACAAAATATACAGATAAGCATAGTAAGCAACTAAATCAACGGCACACATCACCGACCACTAGCCTCAACAAGTATGCGATCCTTATTCTACTAAGCTCATCCTTAGGGGTTCATTTACCTGACTTACTTTAAACTCCCTTCTAACTCATTTAACGTACAATAAACAATTCGGCTCAAGTATCACAAGTCATTTACCATTTACACTATTCACATCCAGGACTTGTTTGGTTTGTTAAGTATTCTCGGTGAACATCTAGCCTAACTGGACCCATTAAGTGGGTAGGAATTAAAATATCAAAATTCGGGACTTGGACCTAGTCAGGCCGCCCTAGCGCTGGGCTGACCGCTACATCGGTCACGCCCCAGCGACCACAACCCTGCTGAAGCATATGTGGGGAGAATTGCATCAGACCGTAGAAGCGATCTCGAGGACACCGAAGTGGTGCTGCTGAAGTGGTAGACCCAACGCTGGAGCGCTAGACGGCCAGTGATTGACCTATTTAAACCCCATTTATTGACTTGACCTAGCATTTATTTTCCAAGTTCCAGCCGCCATCTGGAGATATTTTTAGTTCCTTGTGATCAAAATGTTGGGAAGGTAATCTCCATAAATCCCTCCTTTCTTCTCCTTTAAATTCCCTTTTTCTTCTTACACCCATTTATGATTATGGCAAGCTTTAAATGAAGGTTCTTTCTTTAAATTCTTATGAGAACCTTGGGGAATGGGAATAATGATTCTTCTAGGATAATTAATAGCTCTAAGATGGCTTCCTTTTTGCAAGAATTAGTTTAATAACTAATTCCAAACCCAAATCCTTATTATTTCTCAAATGGGTTAAGTTGCTAACAGTGTCTCATGTGAATGATTAAGGTAAGTTTGACTTAGGTAAACCTTATTTTTTCCATAAAAGCGGTAAAATAGCTATAATCAAGAATCTAGACTGATTATTTTAGAAATGATGGTTTTACCCCTATGAACCGATTCCTTCCATTGCTGCTTACTCGAATGTATCCATCGTTCTTAGACCTCTTGGACCTACAAATTCCCTACAAAGATGGAAGATGAAACCCAAGTTGAGGTTTGCTCACCTATTCGGCCTAAGGTAGGTTACGACTTCCTTTCTCTAGTAGACTCCGGTTGGACTTACATCTTCGTGTATTAGATGAAACGGAGAATGCATATATAGGATTTCGGAGATTGGAATGGAATTCTTAGGATGGTACTGTTGTGTGATTTATGTGTTCGGGCTTGTGGCCTGTAGATTCCTTAGGTTTATGTGTTGGTATTCCTTGCGTATTGGTGGGCCTTATGTGACTTGAAAGACTAGTTGTCGGTACTTGGCTTACTATCATACATTGATGAAGAATTCCCGCATGATGTGCTTAATCATGTTATGTACTATTTAACATTAAACCATCATTTGGTATTGAAATTGATAGACGTGCTAAAAGAACATGAAATGATTCTAGACTGGATGTTTAGTGGTGACTTTATAAGTAAAAGCGTACTTATCATATATTGAAGCCATACGAAGTAACGGAATGAGGTGACATTGTTATTATGATTTCGTCCATGCTAGGCATTGGTGATTAGTGTAAATCTCGTTCATGATAATGTAGCATCTTACTTGTATATTCAACTAAGATTTCTTATGTTTTCAAATGATTGAACTTTGAAAGACTTAAAAAGAATTTTGACTACAAAAGGGGTCCGAACTTCAAACGTCCGTAACTTTTGCATACGAGCTCGGAACGCCCCAAAACATAATATGTAAGTTCATAAGGCATAAATTTCCCCTAACCCTCGTAGTCGGTCTCGGATGGGGGTCGGCACCCGTCCGTGGGGCCCACGGCCCTTCTATGCTTATCCTTAATGATTTTTGGAAAAACTTAATACTATTTTCACTTTGATTTCCGCATGTGGATTCCTTACTTACTTAATGAGTCATGATTATGATTTTACGCATATGGTTACTCACGACTCCGCTCGTGCTTATGGTCATTGCCTCGTTCACCGGATCCCGGGCCGGTTATATTTCGTGCGCGTTATGATATATTCCGGTGTGATGCTGTGTTACGGTTTCCCGAGCTCCTCGCTAGAGATCCGGGTTCCGTTATATTCGATGTTATGCTGTGTACGGTGTTATGGCTGGCTATGATGTGTTACGGGGATATGTCGGGTTACGAAGATATGAAACTTTCCGGTGTGATCCTGTGGTATGGCGCCATCGACAGGCGGGCGACCATCGTTCTAAGAGCCTATGCATGACTTATATTTTAATTACATATTTGACATTTTGCATATCATATCTATTTTTACGTATTCTCGTTATTGTGGTTACGTATTTACCTTTACATACTCGGTACATATTAAAATCCGACCGCCCCTAACCGGGGTTTGCGTTCATGCCCGCGTGGTACAGACGCTCAGCTTGGTGATCCACCCGCTTAGGACACCTATTCAGCTTTCTGGGAGTGCTCCTTCGTTCGGGGCCGATATTTTGGTATATATACTATTCCGATGCATATGTACATATTTATCCAGGGGTACGACGGGGCCCTGTCCCGTCATGTGCTTTTGTTACTCTGTTTAGAGGTCTGTGGATATGTATGTATGTGGGCTATGGCCCTATCTGTACAGTGATGTTTATGTGTTATATGTTTGGGCGGTCTACCCGCCGCGGCAGCCTAGTCGGCTTGCCTTTGTACATATTTTGAGATTTGGTACATTTTGACGGCCCTAGCGAAACATGCTATTTACGTTGACTACTATGTGATATCGAGGCTATTTGTGATTAATTATGATTATGCAAGCCAATATGCTAATGCGGGTATCGGGTACGTATAAGTGTCCAATTCGGACATTAGTCACGGCCTACGGGGTTGGGTCGTGACATCTTGTGATCTTGTTGTGGTATACGAACTCAGACTGGATGTATTGAGACTTGACACAGTTGGGCTTAGTTGCTATAACCATAGGCCATGATCTTGAATTATTGTTGTTGGTACTCATTGGTTTAGTTGTATATTTGGCTTCCTAAAATTTAGATGAATAATGAATATCAGAATGACGAGATGACTTCCCGATACTAAGGGTAGATAGGGTAATGGTAGTTGGCTTGTGATATTTGAGACAAATTGTCTATTGTATGTTAGATGAGTTATAATGGAGTATAGTGTAAGTTTGGTAAATGGATCACTAAGAGAGAGTTGATGAGAATAAGAGTCTTTATTGTTGCGACAAGCGGTAGGTAATGTGCATTGTTGACCTAGCTTACCTACTATGTTTATTTGTGAATTCTATTACTGATATGTTCTTCTAACCATTGTCGGCCTATGATGCTTAACAGTACTAGTGTTGTACTGATACTACTCTTGCTACATCCCTTTTGGGGTGTAGAGTTTTTCAGGAAATTGATTGTTGGAGTTTTTTGGAAGATACAGGGTGCATATCTTGAAGGCCTCTATCATTTTCATTCTAAGATAGAGGTTGGGTGTTAGATTTATTATTGCATTCCGATTCAACATTAGTCGCTCTTGTACTAGTCTAGGATAGGTCATGGGAATGAATCATTATATTTATTTAATCGTTTAAACACTTCCACTATTTCGTTTAAATGTATTGCTTGACTTCTGGTTTTCAATTATTATATATCTTGAAAGATTATTAAGACTTGTCCTTTACTTCTAAATGTTTTATGTTAGGTTGAGGGTTCGCCTACTGAGGTAGGAATGGTAGGTGCCCGCGCGATCCTAAAATGGGTCGTGACAGCTCCGCAATATGACCTCAGATCATGAGCACACTCTCACAATCCCGACAAAGACCTCAGACATCGGACACTCCATCGTTCCTGGCAAAAAACCTTGGGCAACAAACACTCATCTCACTTTTACGCTCTCCGGCAGAAACCTCGAAGGCTACACTCTCTCATATATCGTCATCAGTACCAAAACCATGCATATGTCAATGTATCATGCAATTGCGTATGGATATGATGAAATGTGATATCAACAACCAATGTGATCATAAACAGTATCGCGTATGGCACACAAGTAACATCAACAGTAAGGCTACGCAATAAGCCACAATGAATCACCATTCTCATTTCAGTATCGAGCGAGTAAGTATCGCAATATCAAATCCATGATATATCACTAACCACAATTACCATTGTCTCAACGTGTCAATGAACCAACAAGTAAATAGATCAAGATGAGTCAATGACGCCACATTATTCCTTTATTTCCTTACGACAATAACATTAGTAATTCTAACTCATCAAGTCAAACACTAAAGATCTGGTCTAAGATCATTCCACGTACCATTAACTCATTTATCATCTTCAATACCAATTTAAGATTCAATATCAATAAACAAATGACTTGATTGTACATGTCATACTTGAAATTCTTATTAATAGGACGTATAAGACAAGTGCCATACAACTAGTCTCCTAAGTCACATAGAATCAACTATTACGCAAAGAAACGCCAACATATGAACTTAGAGAGTCTACAGGCCACAAGCCCGAACACATAAATCACATAACAGTTCCTATCCCAATCTCCGAAATCCTATACATGCATTCTCCGTTTCATCTAATACACGTATATGTAAGTCTAATCGGAATCTACCAAAGAAGGGAAGTCGTAACCTACCTCAGGGCCTGGTGCGCGAACATCCACTTTGACTCCATCTTTCATCTTTGTAGAAAGCTTGTAGGTCCGAAAGGTCTAAGAACGATGGATGTATTCGAGTGAGAGACAACTGAGGAATACCGGGGACATAGGGGTAAAATCGTCATTTCTAACATACTAAATCTAGATTATTGCTTATGCTATTACACCTTCTTTATGGAGAACAAGATTTTTACCTAAACCAAACTGGCCCTACTACTACACATAAGCCATAATTAGCCTCTAACAATTTAACCCGTTTAGGAAAAATAGAAGATTTAGGCTTTAGAACTTTCAATTTAGTCTAGGTTTGCAATAAAAAACTATCTTGAAGTTACTAATTATTCTAAGTCAATCATTACCACATTTACCCAAAAGGTCTTATAAGATTTGGGAAAGAACCCTCATTTAGTATTCTACCATAATCATAAATGGTGTGTGAAGAAATGGGGGAATTAGAGAAGAAGAAATGAGGGATTTAAGGAGATTACCTTCCCAACATTTTAGTCTCAAGAAGCTGAAAAGCATCTCCAGGGTAAATGAATATTAGATTAAGTTAACAAATGGGTTTTAAATAGGGAAATAATTGCCCATCAACTGTTGTGGTGGCACCACTTCAGCGGTAGCCCCTCCGCTGGGACGGTCCATTAATAATCCTCCACTCCCATTTTTAGCAGAGCTTTATGCCATTGTGGCACCAGCGCTGGGGTAGCAGGTTCTTCACTATAGTGGTATAAGCGGCCCAATTTCCCAAATTCAATATTTTATACGCGAGTTGCACGACTGGTCCGATCAAGTTAGCCACTTCAAGAGTATAAGGATCCGGAGGTGGTTTTAAGGGGGTCAAGATCGCGAATTTCCTGGAATTCAAATTAACGACGAAGCGGGTCATTACACAAGTCTAAAGATATAACAACAGTCTGAATATAAGAGAATACTGTCTAATGGATTGAATAGTAGAAAATACTAGATAAGATCTTGGGCTGTAGGCTGGTAGGTGGCTCACCCTCAAATCTCAAGCAAGAAGACTCGGGGCTAGACTCAGGGCTTCGAAGAAGATCATGTCTCAAACTTTGCACTCAAAAAAAGTGCAGCAAGAGTAGTATTTGTACAACACACATAATAGTAAGCATCATAGGCCGACTAAGACTAGTTAACACATATGAAATACAAAAATCGACAAGTAAACAGATATGGCAATCAACGACAATCAACAGGCACAGAATGTCTCAAATAGTAAAATCATAGCCTCGGTTTGAGCTTCTATCCCACAAGTCTGCCAAGTTCTAACGAATCCCTCAACCAGAGGCAATAATAACGCAACACAACATCAACAAGAATCCAATGAAATGGTATATGATGCGATAATGAGAAGTGCAATTGTAACGACCCTTCCGGTCGTTATGATAAATTAGGACTCCGGTGGGAATTTCGGGGCCGCGGGTGGATTCATAGGCCTTCTTTTTGTATGTGTACATGTTCTGTGTTGTGTTTTTGAGGTCTTGGATGAAATGTGGGGTGATATGGGGAAAAACTGGACAAAATCGAGCTCACTGCCCAAAACGAGCCGCTGCGGCGGTATGAGTACAGTTGTGGCGGTACTCGGACCGCTTCCAGTGGCCATCCATTTTCCTTGGTGGCCGCTATAGCGGGCAATGTACCGCTATGGCGGTACCGCTATAGCGGTAGATGGACCGCCATAGCGGTCACAGCGATTTCGTGGTGGGCCGCTATAGCGGTCACTTGACCGCTATAGCGGTACCGCTGCAGCGGCATGATGACCGTTGTACCGGTAGACGTAAAAACAGTAGCTGAATTTTATATACTCAGTTTTATTTTCTATTTTTACAAAACACCAACACACTTCCCAACAAGCACCTAAAGAGAATTTTCAAGCTAGGGCAAGACTTTGAGAGGTAAGTTCCATTACTTTTCATTCTATTATTCCATTCTCCTTTATTATTATAATCATCTTCATGGTTCTTTAATGGTGAAATTGAAGTAGAAACCCTAGAATGTCAATAAACCTTCTAAACTTGATGGATTATGGTTATTATAGCTTAGTTGTCATTTAAATGTGTTGGTTAGCTGCTATTTGTCATAAATTGAACATTTAGAATCATAAACTAAGTTGTTGGAGACCTAGGGTTCTATAAAAATGCTATATTTACCATAAAAACTATTTGTAATGGGAATGTTGATAAAAGATTGTTATAAATTGATGATTAATGTGTACAAAAGGCTTTGATAGGTTGTTTATCACCTAAAAATTCATCCACCCCTTGGAATGAGGTAAGAGAAGGGTATTCTTGCTTGGTACTTGTGAATTGAGTATTGTGACTCATTTGGCCTTCTATTTCTAGACTTTGAGCATTCTGAGGCTTTGAGGAAAGAAAAGGCTGTAGCAGAGTGACTTGAGTTGTTCCAGCTCTACTTTGAGGTAGGTTATGATCTACTTAAGTTAGACTTTGGTTAGTTGATTGTATGTTTTGTGATTTCCTTAGGAGAAAGCATGTCTAGTTTTCATGCATGATATTGTGTGGCTAAACTTCTATGTGAATGTGATTGAGTAATTGTGTAGGCTCCGTCCCATTATTCCCGTGTAATTGAATCTGCAGTGGATGGGTTGTGATGAGAAGCTAATGTAATATTGTCGAGGGTATTTTGACATGAAATGATGGTTTGAGTATTGATATTGAGAAGGTAAGGATGTCACGACCCATTTTAGCCTAGGTCATGCGGGCACCTACCTTTCCCACCTCGGTAGGCGAACCCTTAACTCAATATTCACAATCAATAAAAATAATAGCAGAAGAAATAAAATGATGTAAGTCTCACAATATAATATAATATAGATAAGTGCGGAAGTAAATGAATCCACCCCAGTATCTGGTTTGGTCATACAAGAGCATCCAAATCCGAATACTAAGGTCTGAATAATAATACATAAAATGTCTCAAATCATGTCTTGAGTGAAAAGTAAGACATAAGCAATAGAAGAGTCTTCGAGGTCAGCGGACACCATGCTCACCCTGGAAAACTCAAGTAGAAGCTGAGGAGTCGATCAGCCACGAGTCAGAGAAGTAGATCCGGCCTGATACTCTGCATTCATAAAAGAATGCAGCAAGTGCAGGTCAGTACAAACAATAGTACTGGTAGGCATCATAGGCCGACTAAGCATAGTTAACACAATTCAGAAAATAACGCAGATAAACAAGTAAACTAATCACGCATGGAACAATATAATCGTAACCGAGTATCCGTCAACACCTATGTAAGTGTCTAAGCCCCAATATAATAAGTCTGAGTATATCCGATCCTGAAACAATCACCATAATAGAATCATCACAGTCCAATCATCAACAGCACAATCGTCACAATACAGTCATCACGACATCTCACTCAAGTCATAATGCAATGCAATGCAATAATGGTACGAATGTGATGCCATGCCATGCTATGCAAATGAGGTGTACACATGCACTCCGGACGAAAATATCGATGTCTCGGTAGCACAACCCAGTGTCACTCGCGAAGTCTAAGTGCCACCTGTCCCAAATCTTTGCCAAACAGACAGACGGGAGCCTGGCTAATTACTCACAGGGAGAGTCTCACTAGCACCACTCTGGGGGACTCGTAGAGCCCATGCACTACAGTCGATTCTGGAATAACATCGGAATTAGCCATGCAACAACGATGCCCGAATATAACCATCGGACAATAGCCTCCTCACAATCACTCAAAAGAGTTGTAAAATATCAGTTTCATAAATCAACGATTCCGGAATTGAACCTCAAACATCGGCCTCCTCACAATCACTTAAGTAAAAGAGTTTATCAAGTGTCATTTTCATATAAACAACGATTCCGGAATGGATCTTCGGACATCGGCCTTTTTCACAATCACTCAAGTAAAAGAATTTATCAAATATCAGTTTCGCTCAATCAACGATACCGGATCATCACCAGATATCGGCCATGCATGATAATTATGAGAGAATGCGTGCAATGCATATGTCAATCATTAACAAGCAAGCTCAATATCACAAGTACCTCAACGGGGTACGCCAACAATGCATCACATCACAATACCAACAGTGGGTATGCCAATATATATATAAATCAAGTACCAACAGTGGATAGGCTAATAATATATCAATAATCTCAAGTACCAATAGTGGGTACGCCAATAATATATCAAAGTACAAATACCAACAGCGGTATGTCAATCCTATCCGAATCAGGACAACAAGCGATATTCGTTATCTACCAACTATACATGGCATCAAGCTAACACAATTAAACAATCAAACACATATAACGGAGTGGCTAGTCCCAACACACATCAGGGCCCAACCTAAGGCAATATCCATCCCAACTTCACACTCGAAGGTTCACATGCTGTCTCTGACATCATAATCTAAATATGTGATTCACTATACTAAGTCTCACCAAAGGTAAACCATAACCTACCGGGACTACGGAACCGCAACACCAACAAGTCACTCTATCACCTTGCCCTTTCTTTAAAGCTCAGAACTAAAGTAGTCTAAGCATAATCGAATTCTAAGTTAGAAATCATGGAGAATGATACTAATATTACTATGATATCAATTAGGTTCATTTTAACCCTAGAAATTGGGGAAACGGGCCTACTAGGGCGAAACGGGATATTCGCGGGTAAAATACCAAATTGGATCCTAGGCAATCATAACCAAATCATTAATTGTTGATTTAGCTCAAGAATTATCCCCAAATCCGATTTCTAGTAAAAATTCCCAAATTGGGTATGAACCCTAATTCTCCAAATCCGAAATTCAACGTTAAAAGTGGAAGATATGGGCTTACTAAGCTTAGATTTATCACATTTTAACATTAACATCATCAATTTATTAAGTATAATCTTAGAGAAAAATCCCCTAACACCCTCCTTCAAATTCCATTTCTAAGGGATTAAAAAGGGAAGGGAAAAGTCTAAGATGATTGTGATTAAAGAGAAGTAAAGGATTAGACAAAGTTTTACCACCAAGATTTCCTTTAATTTGTCTCTAAGAACAGCTTTCCCAAGCCCCAATATCGAGATATGAAATAATGAGGGTTTAAGACTCATTTAAGACCCATTAAATGAACAGTCACGTTCCTTCACCGCTGCATTTATGCGATATGGCCGGACCGCCCGGCGGTAGGGCTACCGCCCCAATGTACCTCTCTCTAACACGATCTTTGGTGCGGCAAAGCGGACACGAACACCGAACTTGGCCTAAGTTTTTCATTTCGATCCGATTTTTTTAACTAACTCTCGAGGCCATCTGCTCACATACCAGATACCAAGTTTCATATAAAAATGCGCTATGAACGCGCTTGTGACCTCGAAATTCCCAACGGAGGTCTCGTTGACCGAGTCAACCACCGATGCCTTAATTCCCAATTCCCATCCAATGTCTCGAAATACATCCGAATGCATTGGGTATCAAACCAAACACCCACACAAATTCTAAATGACTACTCAAACCTCTCGAAATTGATGAAATTCCAAAAAAGGTTCGTTTGCCCAAAAGTCAACTTCGGGTCAACCACTTTCACTTTTAAGCCTATATTTTCACCAAAGTTACCTGAATCCAGTCTAGACACCTCGGGAGGCATGTCGACGGTCCCCTCGAGTCAAAAGAGAGCTAATCAGTGCTTGAAAGCGGGTGAAAGTGCCGAAAGAACTATAACGACCAAACGGGTTGTTACAAAGAAACACTGTTCTGTAAAGAGGTATGGAAAGGCACACATGTGACCTAGATTATGGGCTCGTGGTCCAAGGTGAGTTCCGAAATGAGAGGCACGTTGATATGCCCCACGTTCGAGGTTCTTTCTGGAGGGGAGGTTTGTGCTCCTGAGTTATGACATCAGATAGCATGTATGTACAGCGAGTGAGGTTATTGTGGTAAATTTATTTCCGTTGTGGCTTAAGTGATTGTGATGCTTGACATCTTGGTGATTGATTGTGATTGTCCTTGGTTGACTTGCTGTGATTTATTGATGTTCATGTCTGTTGACTGGCTTGTTTTATTCTATTGATTTTGTGAAATATGCATGATACTAATCTTAGCCGGCCTATGATATCTACCGGTATATAGTGTTAGTACTGATACTACCTTGCTGCATTCTTTGAGTGCAGATTGTGACATAGAGACCGCTACTCGCCCTCACATCTAGCGTGGAGGACATTTGCTGACAGATTTTAGGGTAAGCTTCTTCCATGCCAGGCTGCCCGAAGATCTTCCTGCTATGATGTCTTTTCGTACTCTGGACATTATGGTTATTTAATTGTTAGACTTTAGTTCTTAGACATGTTTTAGATTAGAGTCCTGTGCATTGACTTTTGAATTTTGGGGATTGTAATAGTTAGAACTTCTGCACTTATTTCAGCATTTATGGAATGATTTACTTTGTTCTTTTGATGTTAAATGAGTAATAATTGTTTAGCTTGGTTAATATAAAACCGGATTGAATGGATAGGTGTCTTGTATGTTGGTTCACCCACTAGGATTTAGATGGGTGCCAGTCATGGCGGGTTGGGCCGTGACAGCAATGCAATTTGATGAAATGTCATGCAATGCAACGACAAATAACTCAAACTTGTACACACATGCTATAAGAATTTTTGCTTCAATAGCCATGATCCATGGGGGACCTGCAGCGTCCATGTACTTGCCACCTCGGACAGACAACGGGCCGTGACCACTATATCCGGTAGAGACCTCAGACTATAGCAATAATCATGATTCTTTCCTCTTTCTCTTTCATTCCTTTCCACATTTGTTTCCCCAACTCTTTCATCGTGTATGAATGTATGAATGTAAGAAATGAGGAATTACATGTAATCAATGCCAATAAATATGATATGAAATTCACAAGTACCATAATAACAAATTAATCCTTGCACTAATTATCAAGACCATCATGGAAACGTATCAGATATTCAATTCCAATCACAATAAATAAAACTAAAACATTCCGCGTCACCACAACCACGTAGTCAAGTACACCACATATCAATAATTGCATAAAATACGGTGACAAGCCCGATTAATAAGAAATCATACCAACCTAGTGGATTTAAAACCACAACCATGCCTGAAAGCCTATCATGCTTTTACCGTCAATAAATACATAACACATGCGATTCACTAATCAAAGTCTAACAAAGGTAAGCCTTAACCTACCTCAAAGCCGAACACGAGCCTCGAACTCCTCAAACCTAGGCCTTCCCCTTCCGGATAGCCTCCGAATGCTCGAATTCTAATCAATTAAATAATCTGTGTTACACTACAAATCTAACAATATACCTATTGCTATGCATTGGAAAAATCCCCAAAATAACCCTAAGAATTGACCTTGGGCCCACAAGGGTAAAATCGAAAATAAGGAGTAAAATCACCAACTTTAATTCCATGGAATTCCAGTCACATTTAGGCTTCCAATTTCATTAATATCCGAAAATCACCAATTTTACCAAGAGTTTTTAAATCTCTAATCCCCAACCAAACATGATTACAACATGTAAAATAATGACAAGAATTAAATGAAAATCATGTCTAGGATTAGGGACTTAGCTCAAAGCCTAGATTAGCAAAATCCTCTTGAAAACTCTCCAAAACCAACTCAAACACTTAGAATTTGAGAATGAGCAAAAAATCTCAGTTTTGGGATTTTTTAAAACTGAAAGTTACCCAACTCGGCTGACTCCGTTGTGATCGCAAAGCCATGGTCAGCGATCACTAAGCACCGTGACTGACCCACTCACACACGCACCTCTACGTGATCGAAAAGGCTTGTTCCCCTCAAGCTCGCAACTGCGATGTCTTCTTCGCGATCGCGAAGAAAGACACCAGCAATGGCTAAAGCAAGAAAATTTAGTTTTTGACTCCAACACCCCAAAGTCCCGAGACTCATCCGGAACCTTCCAGATACAAATCAAATATGCAAACTAACTATCAACGATGCTACAAACACACTCCTGCTCTTAGAATTCCAACGGAGGTTATCTTGACCCAATCAACCCCCAAAACCCCAAAAGTCAAGTTTCCAACTAAGGACCCAAAATGGTCCTGAGTGCCTTGGGAACCAAACCAATCACCCCATCAAGTTACAAATGACTCTCCGAACCTCATGGAATCAATAGAATTCCCAAAAAGGTTCGTTTATCCAAAAGTCAACTATTGGTCAATGGTTTTTCACTTTAAGCCTCTAGTTTCCTCAAAAACATATCGGATCACCTAGGGAACTATGCTACCCATCCCCATGAGTCAAACATGCTATAACAGCACTAGGGGAAGGCTGACAGGGATAAGAGGGTCGAAAATCCTAAACGACCAAACAGGTCATTACATCAGACACCAATAAATAACGGATCGTCCTCGAACGGAAAAGAAAAGAAATAAAAGGAAGGTACCAGACTTGGTAAGGAGGCGGGATATCTGCTATGATATCAACCTCGGTCTCCCACGTAGCCTCCTCAACAGGACGGTGCTTCCATTGAAACTCCACTAAAGCTACCTCCTTTGACCTTAACTTTCGGACCTCCCTATCCAAAATGGCTACTGGCTCCTCCTCAAAAGAAAAATTCTAATCAAATAGGACTGAGTCCCACCGGATGATATAAGACCCATCTGAATGGTAATTTTTCAGCATGGACACATGAAAAATTGGGTGAACACCCGACAAACCCAAAGGTAATGCCAACTCATAAGCTACATCTCCAGCATAACGAATGATCTCAAATGCGCCAATGAACCTCGGGCTTAGCTTACTCTTTTTCCCAAATTTGTAATGACTCGTTAGGTCGTTTTGCTACTTTTGACCATTTTACCCCTTTTGACCTTTTCCCCTGCTTCATTATGATATATTTGACTTGTGGAGATGGGTGGCATCATTCCCAAGGCCATCGGATATGCTTTGAGTGAGAAAATGAGATTTTTAGACGGTTTTTTTTTTTTTTTTAATCTTCTTTAGGGGAACCACCTAGTTCCAAAATTAGAACTTGGGTGGTATTTTATTAATAAGCAAAAAGGATACAGATGAGGGAAGGGCTTAAACCTTACCCCTATGAATTATGAAACTAGACATTTCTAGTTTTAATACATGCACTGTACAACAAAATAATCTAAATGATTCTATATGATGCATGATCTAGGGGAAAGGGAACCTTATATAAGTGGTTGAATCTAATAATGATTCATGAGCCTAAGTATAGAAAAAAGTTAACACATATCTTTAGTTAGTACTAACTATTCTCTGTATTACATATGAAAACTAATGCATAGGATACTACTCTAACTAATCAGCAGCCAGCAATTCAAGGATGATCAAAATTGTAGAACTTATTGCTTTGTGGTCTGACTCTAATACTTGGTAACCCCTATCTATCAATGTTTATTATGCCTTTGACTTGCCTTGGAAGATCTTGATATTCATTATAAGCAACTGAGCTGATATGGGAGTGACTAATCTAAGCTAAGCTTATCTGAAGCTTGATTGGCTTCTCTAAGGAAATGTCTAATTTGTATTTGATGTTTTTCTGGCAATCCCTAAATCCATCTAAATATTTGTGCAATGTTCCACAAAACTTTGGTCTTCCCTTGAATAGCTTGAACTAATAGTAAAGAGTCAGCTTCTATTATCAAGTTGTACCAGCCCTTGTTCATACACCAATCCACTCCATATTGTAGAGCTTTAGCCTCAGCCCAGTTGCTTGTACCCTTACCAAGGTTAATGTTGTAAGCAAAAATTAATCTGCCTTTGTCATTTCTAATAAGTCCTCCTCCCCCACACTCATCACCTCTAGAGCTACCATCATTATTTAGCTTGATGACATTGGGGGATGGAGGATACCATTTGGTGATTTTGATACTTTTCTTAGCATAATTATTGATCAGCTTACTGCAAAATGAAAGCCAGTCTATTTCAGTATCAATGAGAGGAAACTGGCTGTTGACTGTTTGAAAAAATCTGAGCAATGATATTCTTTGTTGACCTGTTGCTATTGAAATCAATGAAATTGAATCTCATATTACAGCTAACCTTCCAAATCTCCCAACATATCATCTGAGGAAGAACCCGTCTAACCAGTCTTGTGGTATGATTCCTAGCTTGTGAATTCCAGCAGTTTATCGGAATCTGTCTAAGTGGCATCCCTTGCATTTTGATGCCTACAGGATGACAATCCTTAGACAACAAATCCCATGCCAATTCACTCTGGCCAGAAAGATGTTCTACAGTTTCTATTTTGTAGTTAGAGCAGCAGTAACAAATGGAAGGACCATGAATTTTGAATCTACCTATTTTATTATCAGTGTCCTTGAGCATTCTCCAGAAGTGGAAGTTGATCTTTAGTGAAACATTCTTGTGCCATGTTCTTCTGTCATGCTAGTCACCTTCAGCTCTTTTCCGAATCAGATTCCAAAATAAAGATATAGAGAAAGTTCCTTCTCTGTTTGGTGCCCAAATTGCATAGTCTTTCTTAGAAGGTGTGAAGTTGATTTTATTATGTTGAATAGCCAATTTCACTTCCAAAGGAACTCTAAAACCATCCCTATTCTATTTCCACATGCTATTCACATAAACTTCATTAACTCTTATGTTGTTTGGTATCATATCATCAGGAAGTAATCTGTATAATGCTCCTTCCCTAGACCAAATATCAAACTAGAAGGAAATTTAACCTTCTCCAATCTGCCAAATTATACTTTCCTCTAGCTGAACTTTAAGCTTGTTTATGGCTCTCCATGTCTGAAATTGAATTCCAACCACCTTCCTTATTATTGGGTTGATTCTTTAGCAGTATTTAACCAACATGTAATCCTTCCACATTGATTCTTGTATTCTCAATTTCCACCACAGTTTGGCTGTACAAGCATTACTTACATCTCTTAAACATCTAAACCCAACCCCTCCTTCTTCACATGGTAAGCACATAGCTTCCTATTTGCTCCAATGATATTTCCTTTCAGCCTCATTTCCCCTCCATAGAAACCTTGTTAGAGCACCTTCTAATTGTTCAAAAGTTCCTTTAGGGAGCTTCATTGCTGCTAGGAGATGTATTGGCATTGCCATTAATATATGTTTGATTAATACTATTCTGCCACCCATAGACAAAATTTTTGTATGCCAGGTAGTATTCTTTTTGAGATAGACTGCACCATTTCTGAAAATATATAATTTTCATTCTTTCCACAAAGAGAAGGCAACCACGATATTTAATAGGCTATTCTTTTCTATTCATCTCAATGAGCTGAGTAACTCTGTGAATAACTTTAGTGCTGGCCTTGGGAGCAAAAGTTACACAACTCTTTTGTTTGTTGATAAGTTGACCTGAAACATTCTCATATACTGTTAGTAACTTTAAAACTTTCCATATATCAGCAAGTTTACCTGATGTGAAAAGTATGACATCATCTGCAAATGCCAAGTGAGTAATATGGGGTCCTTTATTAGGCCTGTAAAACCCTGTATAATTCTCATCAACAACTAAGTTATTAAGCAGCCTAGAAAGTAGTGCTGCACAAATTACAAACAAAGCAGAGGACAGGGGATCCCCCTGCCTTAAACATCTATTTGACCTGAAGAAACCATTTCTGGTTCCACTTAGGACAATAGATTACCAGTAATTAGAAATATTTCTATAGATGAGATCAATCCATCTTTCATTGAATCCTAACTTTCTCATAACTCTGCATAGATATGGCCAAGAGACCCTGTCATGTGCTTTAGTCATGTCTAGTTTGAGGACAATGTTATCATAAATGTTGGTTTTAGAAATATCTTGAACCAATTCTTGAGCTAAAAGAATATTATCAGTAATGGATCTTCTTTGAATAAATCCACTTTGATTTAGAGATATAATGGAAGGTAGAATCTTACCTAGTTTGTTAGAAAGGATTTTGGCAACTATTTTACTAAGAATATTACATAAGCTAATTGGCCTAATATCATAAAAGGACTGAGGATTAGGGCATTTGGGAAGCATTACTAAGCAGGTGTGAGAAACATACCTGGGCATTGCTGCACCTTCAAAAAACTCAATAATTAGAATTATGAGCATTTGTGATAATAAAATCTATGCATACTTGAATTTTTTTTGTCACGACCCAATTTGGCTAGGCCGTGCGGACACTTACCTTTCTCACCTCGGTAAGCGAACCCTCACGATAATAAAGGCATAAATAAATAAATCAATCAAGCGAAAGAGAATAAATCACGTAAGTATTACGATAATAAAATAGAAGAAAGTGTGGAAATAAGAAAATACACCCAGGGTCTGGTCTAAGTCATACAAAAGTATCTAACTAAAATCTACAAATCTGAGTATCAATAATATATCAAGTCTGAGTATGTCTTGGAATAGAAAAATAAGACATAAGTAAAGAAGAATCTTCAAGGCAGCGGACGTCTCATGCTCACCCTGTAGACTCTAAGCAAATCTCAGAGCAACTATCAGCCACGAGAAACAGAAGTAGATCCAACTTGGAACTCTGCATTCATAAAAGAATGCAGCAAGTGTAGGTCAATACAAATCACAGTACTGGTAGGTATCATCGGCTGACTAAGTATACCTAACATAATTCAGACAATAAAGCAAGGTAGGTAGATAAATCAACAAGTATAAGTCAAACATAATCGGAACCAAGACACGTCGTCGCCTAAGTAGAGCATCTAAACCTAAATGTGCCAAGTCTAAATATGTCAAATCCGAACCCAACAACACAAGTAAGCCACCAGATCATCACAATATAAGCCATAATTCAATGCAATACAATGATGTATGAATGCAAATTCAATGCAATGCTGTGTACACATGTACTTCGGACGGAAGTATCAATGTCTCGGTAGCACAACCCAAGGTGACTGGCGAAGTCTAAGTGCCATTTGTCCCGAATCTTTGCCCAACAGACAGACGAGACCCGGATCTTTGCCCATGGGGGTTCTCACCGGCACCACCCTGGAGGACCTGCGGAGTCCATGCACTCACTCAATCCACGATTCCGGGACTAACATCGAATATCGGACTCTCACATCACTCTCATTTTAAAACCGAGCCAAACTCATCACAATGTTTCATCAAGTACCAATAGTGTATCAACATAATATCATAAGAATGCATGCAATGCATATGTCAACATCAACAACCTGATCAATATCACAAGTACCAACATGGGTACGCCAACAACATGTCAATGTCACAAGTACCAATGTGGCTACGCCAACAATATATCAGTGTTATAAATACCAACATAGGTTCGCCAACAATATCATAAAAGACTACACAAGTCATGTAGAATTCTATCCTCGTATCAACATCAACTCGTAAAGTACTACAATATCATAATCAAGATAGGACAACAGATTCCAGTATCTACTAACAATACGTGGCATCAAGCCAACATAATAGAACAATCAAGTCATAACACAACGGGGTGGTTAGCCCCAATCACGCAACATGGCCCAACCAAAGACAATATCCAACCCAACTTAATACCTAAAGGTTTACATGCTGTCTCCGACAATATTATCTAAATATATGCTTCGTTATACGAAGTCTTACCAAGGGTAAGCCATAACCTACCTGGATGGCTGAACAGCAGACACCAACAATCACTCTTTAGCCTTGCTCTTTCGCTGAGCCTTAAGACCAAAGAAGGCTAGGCATATTCGAAATCTAGATTAGAAACCTTGAAGATCGACACTAATATTGCTATCATTCAATTTAGGTCAAAACCAACCCTAGGATTTGGAGAAATGGCCCCTTGAGGGAAAAAGGGGGAAACTCTAGGGTAAAATATCAAATTAAACACTAGATGATCAAAACCCATCAACTAATTGCTAAATTAACTCAAAGATTCACCTAATTTCAAATTTCTAGAAAAACTCCCAATTTTGGGTATAAACCCTAACTCTTAGATTCAAGAATTCAACACTAATAATGGGAGATATATGATTAACAACCTTAGATACATCATAATCTAGCATGAACCCAATCAATTTCATCACTAATAAGCCTAGATAGAACATTCACTAACTCCACTTTAATCTTTCATTACTAAGGAATTACTAAGGAAAGAGGAATCTATGATGATTAGGAACAAGGAATTAGTAAAGAGGATTAGGAGAACTTATCACCAAGAACCTTTACCAACAATCTCCAAGAACAGATCCCAAGAGCTCTATTTTCGTAATGGTATAAAATGAGAGACTAATGGCTTTTAACACTTAATTAAATGAACTCACTGCCCATCACCGGCTTTCGCGACACTTAGGCCAGGCCGCTCCAGTAGTGCCGCTTCAGCGGTACCATGACCGCTACAGCAGTGAAGCCCAAATGGCCTGAACCACTCTGCAGCGGGGGGACCGCTCCAACAGTACCGCTGTCGCGGTGCTGGTGCCGCCAAAGCGGGCACCAAACACCAGAAATCACCCAAGTTTTCACACAACTATCCAATTTTCTGACTAATTCCCGAGGCCATCTGCTCACATACCACATACATAGACACACATAAAAACACGCTACGAATGCGCTCGTGGCCTTGGAATTCTCAACGGAGCTCTCGTTGACCGAGTCCACCCCTAATACATTAATTCCAACTTCCAAATGCATCCGAGTGCATTGGGAATCGATTCAAATATACACACAAGTTCTAAATGACCATCCGAAACTCTCAAAATTGACGGATTTTCGAAAAAGGTTTGTTTACCCAAAAGTCAACTTTGAGTCAACTCTTTTTCGTTTAAAGCCCAAATTTCACAAAAAGTTACCCTAATAGAATATAAACACTCAAGAAGCATGTCAATGGTCCCCTCATGTCAAATGGGAGCTAACCAAGCTCGGGAAAGGATAAAAAGTGTCGAAAATGCAATAACGACCAAGCAGTCGTTACAATTTTTGCTCTAAACCCATCAGGGCCTAAGCACTTTCAGGGTCCATAATCTCAATAGAATTTGTTACCTCCTATTTTTTTGGTTTAGTAGTCAGCATAGAGTTCATCTCCCCAGTTACCATTTGAGGAAGTTTGTCCAACATTCTGAAGCTGCCTTTTATTTCCCAGTAGCTGAATAATTCCTCAAAGTTTTTTTTTATAGCAACAACTGCAATATTCTAATGGCCTTCAATTATGTGACCTTCAGTATCCGCTATGCTTTGTAGGTTCAGTTTGCTTCTTCTATCTTTTATTACTTTATGGAAATAAGAAGTATTCTTATCTCAATCCTTTAACCACCTTCCTTTAGCTCTTTGACTGAATATTTCATCTTGATTCTTTACTAACCTTATGAATTCAACCCTTGCTTTATTAAGGTTGCTTCTAGACTCATCATTAGGAGTTTCAATATGCTTCTTCTCCAGCTCCTCAATTTGTTGTTCTGCTTCCTTGACATCTTTAAATATGTCACCAAATGCTTCTCTGGACCAGCTGCATAGTCTCTTTGCAACAACATTCATTTTGACATGAAGTTGCCATATGGAAGTTCCATGAGTTGAATTCATCCAGACTTCTTTCACATTACCTTTGAACTCTTTGTGTTTGCACCAAATATTGAGGAACTTGAAGTATCTAATAAGTTTTATCTTGTCTTTTTCAATATTAACTAGTAGGGGGGCATGATCTGAGCCTGTCCTAGCCAGGTGAGAGATAGATGTGCCATTAAAATTGTCCAACCATGCTTCATTGTGTACTAACATGTCCAGTCTCTTCCAAATGGTTTTGGGATGTCCCCAATTGTTACACCATATGTATTGAGCACCTGTATATCCTGCATTAATGAGACCACAATCTGTTAGACATTCAAGGAAGTCAATGCTTTTCTGCATACTATACGGTGCATCGTCATGCTTTTCTTTGATTACAGATGCTGAAGTCTCAAAAGAGCCTTTGGAAAAGGACTCAATCTCTGAGGATAACACAAATGATCACTTAGAGGACAGCTGAGCCATGGAGAGCCAGGGCCTGAACAATGAGAACAACTACAACAGTCTATCCCCAGGAGGAACTAGCTTCCTCCAAAAGGATAAATCTGGTACCTCTAAGGGTTTTAGGAACAATTCTTCCAATAATAAAGAAAAATCATTAGTAAGAGCATCAAATCTATTATTAATTTCTATTGGTTTTACATTGGCTCTTCTTCCTTGTATTGTTGGGATGTCTCTGGTACATTTCTCTCTTTTATTAGAGCTATTTTATCCCTGTTCAGCCTTCCCCTAGCGCTGTTAGAGCCTTTTTGACTCGTGGGGATAGGTAGCACATTTCCCTGGGTGATCCGATTTGGTTTTAAGGAACTAGAGGTTTAAAGTGAAAAACCATTGACCAATAGTTGACTTTTGAGTAAACGAACCTTTTTGCGAATTCTATCAATTCCATGAGGTTTGAATAGTCGTTTGTAACTTGATGAGGTGATTGGTTTGGTTGCCAAGGCACTCAGGAGTGTTTTGGGTCCTTGGTTGGAAACTTGACTTTAGGGGTTTCAGGCGTTGACCAGGTCAAGATGACCTCCGTTGGGAATTTTGAGGACAAGAGTGAGTTTTTAGTGTCGTTGATAGTCAGTTTGCATAGTTGGTTTATATTTGAAAGGTTTCGGATGAGTCTCAGGACTTTGGGGTGTTGGAGTCAAAAACTAAAATTTCTTGTTTTAGCCATTTCTAGTGTCTTTCTTCGTGATCGCGAAGAAGGCATCGCGGTCGCGAGCATGAGGGGAAGAAGCCTTTATGATCGTGTGGTGAGGTCCCTCAATCACGTAGATGCGCGTGTGTGAGTGAGTCAGTCGCGATGCTTGGCGATCGCAGACCATGGCTTCCCGATCACGACGGAGTCAGCCAAGTAGGGTAAATTTTAGTGATAAAAAATCCCAAAACTAAGATGTTTTGCTCATTCTCAAATTCTAAGTGTTTGAGTTGGTTTTAGAGAGTTTTCAAGAGGCTTTTGCTAGTCTAGGCTTTCAGCTAAGTTCATAATCCTAGTTACATGATTTTCATTTGATTCTTGTCATTATTTTAGTAGTTGTAATCATATTTGGTTGGGGAAAAACCCTAGGTTTAATTGGGGATTTTGGGATATTAATAAAATTGAAGGCCTAAATGTGGCTGGAATTCCATGGAATTAAGGTTGGTGATTTTACTCAGGGTTACTTCTTAGGGTTATTTTGGGGGTTTTTCGAAAGCATAGCAATGTGTATATAGTTAGATTCGTAATGTAACATTGATTATTTAATTAATTAGACTTCGAGTGTTCGGAGGCTATCTGGAAGGGGAAGGCCCAGGTTTGAGGAGTTCGAGGCTTATGTTCGGTGTCGAGGTAGGTTACGGCTTACCTTTGTTAGACTTTGATTAGTGAATCTCATGTGTTATGTAGTTATTGACGGGGAAAGCATGATAGGCCTTTGGGCATGGTTGTGGTTTTAAATCCACTAGGTTGGTATGATTTCTGATTATGTGGGCTTGCCGCTTCACTTTATACAATTATTGACATGTGGTGTACTTGACTACGTGGTTGTGGTGACGTAGAATGTGTTAGTTCTATTTGTTGTGATTAGGATTGAATATCTGATACGTTTCCATGATGGTCTTGATAATTAGTGCAAGGATTAATTAGTTATTATTGTACTTGTGAATTCCATATCGTATTTATTGGCATTGATTACATTTAATTCCTCATTTCTCACATTCATTCATTCATACGTGATGAAAGAGTTGTGGAAACAAATGTGGAAAGGAAAGAAAGAGAAAGAGGAAAGTATCATGATTATTGCTATAGTCCGAGATCTCTACCGGATATAGTGGTCACGGCCTGTTGTCTGTCTGAGGTGGCAAGTACATGGACGCTGCAGGTCCCCCATGGATCATGGCTATTGAAGCGAAAAATACTTATAGCATGTGTGTACAAGTTTGAGTTATTGGCCATTGCATTGCACTTCTTATTATCGCATCATATACCATTTCATTAGATTCTTTTTGATGTTGTGTTGCGTTATTATTGCCGATGGTTGAGGGATTCCTTAGAACTTGGCAGGGTTGGGGGATAGAAGCTTAAACCGAGGCTATGAGTTGACTATTTGAGACATTCTGTGCTTATTGATTGTCATTCATTGCCTTATCTACTTACTTGTCGATTTTTGTATTGCATATGTGTTAACTAGTCTTAGTCGGCCTATGATGCTTACCTGTACATATGTTGTACTGATATTACTCTTGCTGTACTTTTTCTGAGTGCATAGTTTGAGACAGGATCTTCTTCAAGGCCCTGAGTCTAGCCTTGAGTTTTATTGATTAAGATTGGAGGGTGAGCCACCTACCAACCTGTAGCCCTAGATCTTATCTATTATTGTCTACTGTTCTATCCATTAGACAGTATTCTCGTATGTTCAGACTGTTGTTATATCTCTAGACTTGTATTGGATTAGTCATTCTTGTACTAGTGACTTCATGTACTGTCACGTCCTGAAATACCCACTGGACGTGATTGGCAGCCAGCATACACCACCCGCCAAGCGAACCATATATCATACCCTTAGTCATTTATGAAAGCACTAAAAGAAAATAAGTGCAGGTCCAACGACAGTATTAATAATAAAATATGAAATAGTCATCAACCAAATCCATAATCGATTAATGAAAGCCAACCAACGCTAAGATAAAAGAATATCTAGCCTAAATTCCACACTAAGACCATGGAGCATCTAACAGAGTTACATCAGTTTGAATGTCGGGCATGTAAACCCAAAACAAAGGAAATAACTAGAAATAAACTAGATAAAGCTGAAATGACTGCTTCTACCAAAAATGCGGTGGCTCGCCCCAACAACAGAATCCACTTACAAAATCTTTAGCCACAAGCCTCGTTCTCAGCAATAGTATTTGCATGGACATGCAGGTAAGGAGTGAGTTATACATAAATATAACCCAGTAAGATCCTCGACCCGCCACTTTAAATATACAAGTGTTAGAAAATATAAATACACAATAAGCACAAAAGTATTATGCACATGAATACATCATTATACAATATCAACCAAGGTCCAAACCAAACTACTGTTTATCAAGTATATTGTATATCTCAACACAATTTACACTAAGGACATGTCATAAATGACAGTTAAAGAAGTAATCAACACCATGAATCCACAACAAGCATACACAATGTGCCAAATATATCTAGAAGCATACACAATGCTCGGGAAGCATACACAATACCCAAGTGAAATCAAGAAGCATACACAATGCTAAGGGAAGAATGCATAATGCCCCAATCTCATCTCTCACAACCACACATAAAGAAACAATTTATAAACAGAGTTTTAGAGTATTTGAAAATAAAGTGTATGCGGCTGGCCTTGAGGACCACCGATTCTGCCAAGCACACGCTCACCCCAACAGATGGATCAGGCATACAAAACATATTTTAAAAACGGGTTTTGAAAAGCAAGTACCCATAGCTTAAAGTATCACTTACCTCAAATTCACAATTCAAGCACACCTCCCAATAAATCAAAATTGCGTTCTCCAGTCTCCAGATCACCTCAAACTACGCAAAAACAGATTTAGAATGGTCAAAATCATTAGGATAAACCACTTCTATATTATTAGAGGCTTAAACAGTCAAAGTAAAACTTTAAAGGATGAAAACGCCATCTCGTTAATAGGTTCAAAACCTGACAGGACATATGCTTTCGAGAAGTTCTCGACGAGACGATTCCAACGATATATAGAATTCTAAAATCTGACACTGTTTGCCCCTTTAAATCAATGATTTAGGTTGAAGAATCATAGGGCTAAACTTTCCCAATTCCTCAAAATATCTCCATGTTAACATCATAAAAATCACCCATATTTACATAATAAACTTAAATAAAAGAGTAGAGTCACTACTTTGATGATTTGGGGTAAACGTTCTTATTTTTCTCCCCCCTTTTCCCTTCTCTTTCTCCCTTTCTTTTCCTTTCTTCTACTGGTTTTTTCCTTTATCTGTTTTGTCGTGTCTTTTGTTTTTCTTTCAGCTTTTACTAATGATTCACGTCTGATAACCATCAGACTTTTAAAGTCTTTAATTTTTTTTTTCCTTTCCCTTTTTGGGCTTGGCTCACTAAATTCTTTCTTTTTCTATTTTTTTCCTTTTAGCTAAAATTACCAAATAACCCTTAATTAAAATTGAGCTACTACACGTCCTTGGGGGTATTTGACTTTGTATTATGCACTTTATGATTATGTATGGTTAAAGACTTATTAATGTTTACTTGTGTTGTTTATGCTTGATTCTTAAATTGATTAAGCGTTGATTAATGGGATGGTTCGCCTATCGGGGGGTTAATGTGGGTGCCATCATGATCATAATTTGGGTCGTGACACTTTTGGTGTAAAGAACATTGTATAGAAGATGTAGAGGAGATTAAGTTCTTAGGATACTTTGTGATCTACCGATTTCTTTTTTCTTGTGTTCTTTTGTCTCCTTTTGGCGGTCGCCAGCATTCCCCTAAATGTAAAGGAATACAATAGTACCAATTACATAAAAAAAAATTTAAAAAAAAAAAAAAAAGATGGTGATATAAAACTGGTCAAGAAGTGTTAGTGTGATATTAATTGCTATTAAAAAAAATTGATTTTTATCTAATGGGATGAGATTGTCAGCCTTATACATGTAAAGAAAAGATTAAGAGATGTTGTCAAAATAAATTCCTGTAATGCCATCACAGAGTTGGATATTTAAGAACTATGACAAGCCATGTAATTTAATATTCTCTTGTACTATCAGAAATAGTTTAAATATACCTCTTGTTATACTTTCGATCCAATACCCCTGTTGTTATACTTTCGGTTAAAAATATCCTTCCCATTATACTTTGGCACAAATTTGACCTTAATTTTGATGGAGGGACACGTGTCAAGCTCATAATCAAGTGACTCACCCTAATTTTGAATACCCGATTCCTTTAGAATCTACCCGTTTAACCAGACCTGATGCATTTTCTTTTCTTTTCTTTTCATCATCTTCTTCTTCTCTTTCATGGCCAGAAAAATATGGTATATCCGGTGATGCTCCATCTCCTTTCTCAAATCCTAGCCGTGAAAGAGGAAAAAAATATAGTTTACATACTAAGTCTAAACTAATCCATAGGTTTTATCCGTGTGTCGAACTTTACTAATCTTAGGCAGGAAGAAAGGTGAATTCCTTTTGGCTCTCTATATAAACATAATTACCTTGAATGATGAATATCAATGCTAAGAAAGAAGTATTTGTATCACTATTGAAAGAAGATAGAGGGAGAATGCTGCTACTATGACAAACACAGAATTATTCTGTGTAATCTAATAGTTTGTTAGGTTTATTATGAATATATAAATAGTCTTTAACCCAAAAAAAAAAAAAAGAGGGAGATAAATGGCTACTCTTATAGAACCATGTAACACTCAAGTAATGTGACTTTGGGCAATAAACACAAAAAGCAAAAGTGTACACCGTTGTAGATCAGTACTCTCTCTATCACAATTTATGTGATATAGTTTGACTAGGCTACAACTAGAACTTTATTTTATATATTACTTATTTCATAACTTACACGAGATATGCACGTGCAAATAACAAGTCCAGAAATAAAAAAGACAATATGTATATATAATTAAAATTGATAGCATTTGAAAATAATACAAACTATTGATAGTAATTAGATTCATAAAATCATAACTATTTAGACTCAATCATAACTATTTATAATATCTCTTTTCGCTGAAGATACCATTTTTTCGGCCACAAAAGAGAAGAAAAAGATGAAAAGAAAAGAAAATGGGTGGGGTTATCCCGTTAAACGGGAGGATTTCTAAAGGATTCGGGTATTTAAAATTGGCAGTGGATTATTTGATTATGAGCTTGAAATGTGTCCTTCCATCAAAATTAAGGGCAAATTTGTGCCTAAGTATAAAGAGGGGTATATTTGGATTGAAAATATAATAGAAGAGGGATATATTTGGACCGAAAATAGAACAAGGGTTATATTTAAACTATTTATGATAGTACAGGGGTATATTTGACCCTTTTCCATTTAATATTGGTAACCTAATCTGAAAAGAGGGAAAACTTATTTGAGTGTAACCCACTCGCATCCAATTGCAGCATGTGTGAAAATAAAATATTTTTCTTATCTCATTAATAATGGTGTTTAACGAACATAAGTTTAAGATTAGGACAATAATATTGTCAAAATAATTCTTGTCACACCATCGGATAGTTAGATATTTCAAAACTATAACTAAAATACTCCTAGAATTTTTGCAAATATTATAAATTAAAAAAGATCTATGTTGAAAACAAAAAAACGATGAACGACGGATACGAAGAGAAGAGGAAGTTAGGAGTTTTGTTTTGGGAACCAGAGTTCTTGAAAACATGAGTTTTTCATTCCTTGATGTCCAACAACTGCTTTTTGTCTGTTTTTGTTGCAAAAAACACAATCCCAGAAGTCAAAAATCAAATCTTTAAATCTCAGTTTTCAAATTCAAATTCAAAGAACCTTTACTAAGGATATATCAAAAGCAAAAAAATTAATCTTGAATTTGAAATGGCAAAAACGGTGAAAGATGAAAGCAGAGAAATAAAGAGATTTCTTTCTTCAGTGAAGCAACAAACAAAAGAACAAAAAAGAAAATAACTTTTTCTTTGTATGAGAAGAAGAAGAAATCAAGTAGCAGAGAGGAAGAGTTTTTTTTTTTTTTTTTTTTTTTTTTTTTTTTTTTTGTCTTCTTCTACTGCTATGGAGTTCTGTGAGCAAGAGAGTACTTACAATGAAATTTTCTATTGAATATGTTAGTGTTTCAAACATCTGTTATTTATACTGGAGTTGGATATTCAGTGTGTCCCCAAGTGGACTTAGAATCCTATGTAGGTCCACATTTTGCTCTCTTCATGAATCAAACATTTTCAAAAAGGGTTAATTCATATACAACCCCTCAAACTTGTCAGTATATCATATTTAGACACTTATAGCTTGTTACAATTGAAACAAATACTTTAAAATATGTATATAATTAGAATTTTATTTTTTGTATTATATTTTTCATAAATTACACGAGATATGAACGGGCAGCACTTGTCCAGAAATAAAAAGACAATTTGTATATATAATTAAAATCAATAGTATTTGAAAATAATACAAACTATTTACAGTAAGTAAATTCTTAAAATCATAACGATTTTAGATTTGAATTTACTTACAAAGAGAAAATGACAATAAATCAACACTACTGATATAATATCCTACGTGGGACACTAAGGCTCGAGGTCAACTCTATGTAGTTTCTCATATTTGGCCATATGTGTTCACTGATAAGATTTTGTTTTTTAAAGAGACATAATAGATTACAGATAGATTAGATTATGTTTTAGGTGTTGTTGAATGAATGGCAACCCAAAAGGAGCTAAGAATTTAACTAGCTTTTGACCACATTAGAGAAAACAAAGAAATTGAGAGTAGTGAGAGAACACAAAGCAAGAAGCAAATTCTGTACGCAAGAGAAAATTCAAATAGTAGAACCAAATTCAAGAAATTAAGCTTGTTCAGTTCTCTAATTTGTTTAGATCTTATAGTAGTTTTTTCGAGTTGTAACCTTATTCACTTAATTGAGAAATATAGTGGTGGGGTCTTTTTTGTGAGAAATGTTTTCTTTTAAGCTAAGAGTTTTGCTTAAAGGGTTAGCTACAATCAATATGAATGTAGATTGTTGATGACTACGATTTAGTCTCTTAATTTATAATTGATTCGTTACCTGAAAATGCTTATTGATTTAGTGAAGTGTTTTCAAAGAAATCCCAAAGGTTGGTCATAGTTTTTTTTTAATTCCTTTGAAGTAAGGAAGTTTTCCACGTAAGAGTTCATATCTTATTTACTTCCTGCAATTTACATAGGAGTGTGTGAAAGAAGGTAAAGAACATGGTTCCGGTATGTAAATCAGTATAGTCATAGGCAAGATTTTTATAAGCTGAAAATCTACCAAGACAATATTCAACCTCTCCCTCTAGTGTTTAAGTGGTGTACCAAAATAACAAATGGATGTAGCTTTTATACCATGAAAATAAAATGGATATTAGTCTAACTTAACCTCAGAAATTAGCTCATGAAGCGAGTGTTGTGACGATCATATAAAGAAACAAACAATCCCTTAGCTAATGTGTGACACTTAACTGTCATAAAATTTGTCATTCCTGTCATTGGGATATTATCTACGTATATTTTGTACCCTCCTAACGGGTACATGACAGTTAGAAGCTCAAGCAGTTGTGGCATCTATCAATTGGTAAGGGGTGTCATTCAACACTATTTTGCAAATAAGAAAATTTATTAGAAGTACTAAAATAGGGTAGCCTAGTGCACTAAGCATCGGGGTTAGCAGGGTTCAGGAAAGGGTCGTGCGCCAAGGGGTGTGATGTAGACAGCCTACGCTAATACAAGCGTGGCTGCTTCCATGGTTCGAACCCGTGACCTATACAAATTCACGGTTACAAGGAGACAACTTTACCACTACTCCAAGACTCCCCTTCAAACTAACCACTATATTAATTACCAGGACCCATGTTATTTGTCGGTCCAAGTGCAGTACTCTACCTTCCATGGTAATTCAGTAAGACCAGCAGTCTGGATACATTATGTGAAATTCCTTACTTCAGCCTGACCCATGTTATTTGTCGGTCCAAGTGCAGTACTCTACCTTCCATGGTAATTCAGTAACACCAATAGTCTGGATACATTATGTGAAATTCCTTACTTCAGCCTATGAAATTGGATTACCAAATAGCCTGTCATTATCATATAAAACTTCATTAAAGTCTCCACTTACTATCCAAGGTAGTGAAATTCCTTGAGATAGGTCAGGCATAGGTCAGCCAGATCATGTCATATCTTCTTTCTTTGCTCAACCGTGTAGAAGTCATAGACAACTATAACCAGAACTTGGTAGCTCTTTATCATATTCTTGTCTGGGCAAAGAAGTAACTATGAGGTTGGTTTGCCTTATCAGAGATATTCCATACCACTAAGTATACCAAAGTATCCATATCCTACCATTCACTGCTTCTTGATAGTTTGCAAGTACCCCTTAGCCAGGAATAATGTGTTTGATTCTCTTTTTTGACATTGTGCTCCTTAACCCTTGTTTCAATAAGGCCTGCAAGTTTATTTTCCTACTCTTCATATATTATTTCAACTCCTTTTGTTTGTACCTATTATTCACTCCCTGACTTTCCAAAAGAGCCTTTTCGTCAGCAAGTTTGTAAGGCTCCACCTCAATCAATTGGTAGAGTAGACTTCACACAACTCAAGTTTCCACTAAAAAATCACTTGTTGAAGAAATTCTTTACCACTAAGGTCCATAACAGTTATTTCACTTGGAATGGGCTTGGTGACATTAACTTCTATGAGAATTCTAACATAGGAAATTCTAGGTTATTTGGTAGTACACTCATCGGGGGGGGGGGGTACCAATAGCACTACCAATTCTGCTTAGTGAACCACGACCCCAACAATTCAAAGCCAATTTGGGAAAGAAGACCCAAAGAGGTTTGTGAACTAAGAATTCCTTGCTCAAATAAAAATCAGCAGACCTAGGTTTCAATACAATAGGTCTGTGATATATAGTGAAAGGCCCAAGATAGAAAATTCGAGCATATCACTGAGAGATTGGAACTTAATCACATAATATCCATCCTCATGTAAGTACAGATATGGATCTTCTATGTTTGACCAATTTTGCGAGATGTATGTATACATAGTGTTATAACCACGACACTCAATGATATAGGCAATAAGGGTACATCTTTACTTCTTCTCCTCTACTTTCATACTATCCTTATCTAACTGAACAACAATTTGTCAATTCACAATCGGGTGGAGAGGGGGGGGGGGGGGGCGGCATTTGGAGAGATTCATATTATTTGCACCATGGTTCTTCAGATGGGTCTACATCTTGTGCTTCCTTACCCTTCATAGATGGGTTCACTGTTCCATTGGATTGGTTAGCAATAATAGCTTTAGCTACAGGGTTGCTATTGTTCCATTGGTTTGCTCAGTAATAAGATCTGCAGCCTTATCCGAGGAAGGAATCAAGCTCATATTCAACTATAGGTCTTCTCTCAGATGGACAAACATCCTTCATACTTAGATCCTCAGTTTGAATTGAGTAACTTTCACGGCTTCATGAGACTAATTTTGTATGTTAACCACCAATCGAGCACCAACAGAGCTTCCAAACAAAGTCAGAGTAACTTTCCTAGGCCTTTGTAACGACCCATTAGGTCATTTTAGATATTTTGACATTTTTAACCCTGTTAACACTTGCCATAGCTTCACTAGAGTATATTTGACTTATGGTGAGGGTTGGAGTGATTCTCGAGGTAATCGGGTACGATTTGAGTGAAAACTAGAGTTATTGGTATTCCTTAAGTGTTGGATTGACCAAAGTCAGCATTGGGGGTAAATGAGTCTTTTTGAGTTTTTCATCGATTCCATTGGGTTTGGAATATTGATTATAACTTGATAGAGTGATTGGTTCAGTTTCCGAGGGTATCGGGGTATTTTGGTCTATTAGTTGGAAAGTTAGTTTTAAGGCGTTTGGGGTTGACCAGGTCTAGACGACCTCTTTTGGAAATTTTGAGTGCATGAGTGAGTTTGTAGCATGCCTTTAAGTTAAGATGCATATTTGGTTTGTATCTGAGAGGTTCCGGATGAGTCTCGGGATTTTGGGGTGAAACGATGAAAAACCAGATTTTTTGGTTTCAGTTGGTTCTGGTGGTGCTATTCGCGATCGCTATGCCACGTGATGATGGTTAATTTTTTCGCGTCCTCGCGATCGCATAAGAGGGCTATCGCTATACAGGGGTATCTGGGCAGATTCTAAAAAAGCACCCAAAATCGTGATTGGAGGTGATTTGGGAAGATTTTGCAAGTTCATCTATTGGGTAAGATTCTAACCCTCTTTTCATGATTATTCCATGGATTATTAAGGGCTTTCATATTAGGATTCATAATTTAAGAGTAGAGAATTATGAATTTTGAACCCTAGGCTTGAAGTACGAAATTATTCAATTAAGCATGAAATTGTGGATGAATTTGACTGACTTTTGGTATATAGACTCTATAAATCTTGGGTAAACAAATTTTGGTCCCTATTTTGCCCTTCGTAGTTCGGAATCCTATTTTGGGTGACTTTTTGGGTTCGGATTCATAGTATGCTAATATGGTTATCTTTAGATTCGTATGACTCTAGAATAATAATTAGACCTTATTGAACCCGATTTCTAGATGAAATTACGAATTTGACGTTTGGGGCTTAGATCGGGGTTTATGGGATTGACTTTCTACACCCAAATCCTTCATACGACTTTATGAGTATAGTTTGACTTGTATTCTTACGTATAATATGTATTTGAGAATATTGGGATCGTTTGGAGGCTCTGCGGAAGGGCAAGGCTTTACTGTCATTTGTTGGACTTCTTACCAGACATGTTGAGACTATGAACCTGTAACAACCCGTTTGGTCGTTGTAGTCTTTTCAGCATTTTTGCCATTTCCCTAGCATTGATGGGCTCACTTTTGACCCGAGAGGACCGATGGCATGCTTCCCGAGGTGTCTAGACCGGTTTCGAGCAACTTTTGTGAAATATAGGCTTAAAGTGAAAAATAGTTGACCCAAAGTTGACTTTTGGGTAAACAGACTTTTTTTGAAATTCCGTCAATTTTGAGGGGTCCAGATGGTCGATTAGAACTTGTGGGTGTATTGGTTCGGTTCCCAATGCGCTCCGATGCATTTTGGGACTTGGGTTGGGAAATTAGAATTAAGGTATAAGGGGTTGACTCGGTCAACCAGACCTCCGTTGGAAATTTTGAGGCTACGGGTGCGTTCATAGCGTGTTTTTATGTGATTCTATATGTATAGTATGTGAATAAATGGCCTCGGGAATTAGTCAAAAAATCAGGTCAAATAGCGAAACTTGGGTAAGTTTCTGGTGTCTAGTGCCCGCTTTGGCGGCACCAGCATCACGGCAGTGGCACCGCTGGAGCGGTCACCCTGCCGCTGGAGTTGTCCAAGGACTTTTACCTTGGCTGCTGAAGCGATCGTGTGACCGCGGAAGCGGCTCCGCTGGGGCGGTCCCAGTTACGCTAAAGCGAGTGACGGGCAGTTTTGTCTAATTAATGAAGTGTTAAAAGCCTTTAGACCCTCATTCAGTCCCATTTTGAAATTAGAGCTTTTGGGGACTGTTCTTGGAGATATTTTGGGAATATTCTTGAAGGTAAATCTTGTCAATTCCTTAACTCTTCCTTTAATCCAAATCATCATAGATTCTCCTTTCCTTTAATAATCCCTTAGTAATGGAAGTTAGAAGAGGACTTTGATGAATTTTTCCCTAGGCTTATTAATGATGAAATTGGCGGTGTTTATGTTAGATTTTGATGAATCTAAGCTTATTAATCATATATCTTCCATTTCTAGTGTTGAATTTTGGAATCAAAGAGTTAGGGTTTATACCCAAATTGGGGATTTTACTTCAAATTTGAAATTGGGTAAACCTATGAGTTCATTTAGCAATCAGGGGTTGGGTTATGATCACCTAGTGCTTAATTTGATATTTTACTTCCAAATTTTCCATTTTGCCCTTATGGGCCCGTTTTTCCAATTTCTAGGGTTAAAATTTACCTAAGTTGAATAGTAGCAATATTAGTATCATTCTTCATAATTTATAATCTAGATTTTGATTATGCTTAGACTACTTTGGTTCTGAGGTTTAGCGAAAAGGCAAGGCAAAGGAGTGAGTTGTTGGTATTGCGGTTCGGCCATCCAGGTAGGTTATGGCTTACCCTTGGTGATACTTCATATAGCGAAGCATATATTTAGATTATATTGTGGGAGATTGCATGTGAACCTTCGGGTATGAAGTTGGGTTGGATATTGCCTTAGGTTGGGCCCTGTTGTCTGTTGGGACTAGCCATCCCGTTGAGTTGTGATTTGATTGTTCTATTATACTGGCTCGATGCTATGAGTTGAGGATGGGTAGAAAGAGTCGTGATACTTGGCTTGATTCGGGGAAACTACAAACTACAGGATAGAAAAGAATATACCAATCCTAAGGATCCGTAGGATTAATTGTGGATCCAAGACAACAATGGAAAGATTTGAGTCTTAGATTTTGATTTAGTTTTCTATATTTTGTATTTCAAATCTTGTATATCTAGGTAAGTATAGATTTATTGAATCCATAATGGATTCAATCAAGTTAAGTGAGATAAGCAAACTTGATTTCTTTCTTCGTTTTAGTAGAGTTCCAAAAACCACCCAATTGAAGGAAATGCCCGAATTTTAAATTTAGAAGATCTATAAAATAAGAGGTTTTGTCGTTATAGAACACGGAATTCAATGGAAGCAATGAGAAATAAATACAAATAGAAAAGGAAAGGATAGATAATGGATTCTATTTTATCATCTTGATTACGATATTATTGGTGTACCCACTGTTGGTACTTGTGATTCGATTATATTATTGGCATACCCACTGTTGGTATTTGTGATTCGGATATATTGTGGCGTACCCATTGTTGGTACTTGTGATATTGAGCATGATTATTGATGTGTATACATGCATTGCACGCACTCTTATTTTCATGATACACTGTTGAGACATTGATGACACTTGATGAAACACTTTGATGAGTTGGGCTCGATTTTACTTGAGTGACATGAGATGGCCGATGTCTGATGTTAGTTCCGGAATCATTGATTGAGTGAGTGCATGGACTCCGCGAGTCCCCCAGGGTGGTGCCGGTGAGAACCTCTCGTGGGCAAAGATCCGGGATGGGTGGCACTTAGAATTCGCGAGTCACACTAGGTTGTGCTACCGAGATGTCAATATTTTCGTCCGGAGTATATATGTACACAGCATTTGCATGGTATTGCATTGCATTCATACACTATTGCATTGCATTGCATTGTTGATTGATTGTGAGATGTTTGGTGTTGTACTTGTGATGTTGGATTTAGACTTGACATATTCGGACGTGGCTCATTTGGGTTTAGATTCTTTACTTAAGTGATGACGGGTACTTGGATTTATTACGATTGGCTTATACTCGTTGATTTATCTGCTTATCTGCTTTATTATCTGAATTGTGTTAGCCATGCTTAGTACGCCGATGATGCCTACCGATCGTTGTTTTGTCTTCGACCTACTACACTTGCTGCATTCTTTTATGAATGCAGAGTACCAGGTTGCATCCACTTCCATGACGTGTGGCTAATAGTCGTTTCAGCATTATCTTTGAGTCTCCAGGGTGAGCATGGCCGTCCGCTGCCTTGAAGACTTCTCTATCTTTATATCCTATTCTATTCAGAGACATAGACACTTATGTATTATTATTCTATACCTGTATTATTCCCCTTTTTAGATGTTCTTGTATTACTCAGACTAGACCCTGGAGGTGTTATTATTATTCCGCACTATTCTACTACTTATATGTCTATATCGTGAGACTTATGTATTCATTTTATTCTGTTGTTTAATTTCTTTATTATGTGTTCTTTCATTGATGGGTTGAGGGTTCGCTTATCGAGATGGAAAGGTAAGTGCCCGCACGGCATAGGCAAAATAGATCGTGACAAGTTGGTATCAGAGCCCTAGGTTACCCGATCTACAATACAAGAGCGTGTCTAGTAGAGTCTCGTGGATCGGTACGATGAGCTTCGTACTTATCTGCGAGAGGCTATAGGACATTTAGGAAATCTCACTTTCTTTCATTCCTCGTGCTGCTTTATTCAACTTGGTGTCTAGAAAGATCAAATTGGTATCTGATCCTTATCTCTTCTCTCACAGATGGTAAGGACTCGAGCTACGACGGCACGAGGTCAGGTGCCAGAGCCCGCTGTTGACACCTAATTTTTGACCTACCCTAATTTATTTTAATTGCTCAAAGTACTTGAATATTAAATGAGGTAATAAATGTTTTTTTAAGGAAAAAAATCAAGATGGTTTTATAAGCTATATAGATAATAGTTTACCTTTGCTATTAGGTAAAATAATTCCTAACAAATTATTTTACAGCAATTAATGATGCATTTTAATAATTTCTAGCAGAAAATAACTATTTGTTTGATTGTGCAATTATCATAAATTAATTGGCAAACATTTACCCCATTTTAGTTCAAAGAAATTGACTTGATTAAAATAAATAACCATTTTTACCTCCAAAAAGTTTTATTTCTGCATACTCCATTTATATGGGCAATTCTCAAATTAATTATAATTAATTTAGATAATTAATTATCGTTATATTTGTAAATTACTTATTATATGTTTAATTATGGATACAATTGAAATAATCAATTAGTCAGTCAAATAGGGCCACAATTGAAAATAACAAATTCATGCTTAATTCAATTAAGGCCAAGTCTTTAAGTTCAATAATTTTGTGAAAAATATTTTTCTTTTAAATTAATTGGTTGTTTAGTTTTAATTAACTTGTTTAGTAAATCAGTCCCTTTGAATTTTTACATACTTATTAATTTGCATTTTTTGTCCCCTACATATATACATTAATATTGGTTCATTCATATATATTCGTATATAGATACATATGTACGTTTAGTATATTAATATATTTTTAGGTGTGTGTATATATATATACACCCAAAATTGGACCCCCTCTCTTCTTTTAAATGGGACCGATTCTAGCCCAACAGGGCCAGACCCGACCCAAGGCATTGTCTAAAGGGGCAAAGCCCCATTGTTACTCGCAGATGGGCAAAGCAAAGAACCCTTCATAGCCGCCGCGGGTCCACCTTCTCTTTCCTTAGTCATCTCGCCATTTTTTGCAAGGATGCAGAGCTTGTAAGGCTTTAACAGGCCTGGTGGGTTGATTTTAGGCAATGCATTAATTGCCTCCTTCGATTTTCGCTGACTCTACCCAAACGAGGTGTTATCTCGTCCTTATTACCATGTTTTATTTATCTTTTTGAACGTTGAACGTTGATACTCTGCCATGCTTTAATTATTTTTGGTTGTTTGTGGGTTTTGAGTCTTTAAATCTCATTGGTCCGTGAAGAACCAATGGATCGACCCTTTAAGGTTGAATATCTGACCCTTCATTAGTTTTTTCATCTAATCCTAACCCTACAATGCATACGTGAGGAGGATACCCCTAAAGAGGGGAGTTATCCCACATTGGCTGAAGAGGGTTTTCGGGGCTTTGAGGTTTTCTATTTACGAAACCTATTTCCTTTGTAGTAGAACAAGTTTGAGGATATTTTCAAATAGATATATACTCATCAGACTCGAAATACTTAAAGATTTCTTTCAAAAATTATTTGAAGTCTTTAAAAAAAATTCCGTGTCAAGTAAAGAATTTAAAAAAAAAAAAAAATGGGGAATTTATTCTCTTTGTTCTTGTTTTCTGGGTTCTGCGGCTTGAGTTTTTGGTTTGGAGGAGCAAAAGTCTCCAAGTTTAAATTGTGATTAGAGGCTGCACTTGCAAAAGGTAAACTCTTCTTTCATTTAGTTTGCTTATTTATGAGTATGGAAGCTGTTAGTATAATTGTCTTTTAATTTAGGTCAGGCTTATCATGTTGGGTTAGGTTATTTTCTTGTTTTTTTATTGATTCAGTCATGTATTTGATGTTTTCTTAGTTGCCTGTTAGATATGATTAGTTTAAGTTCACGTAGGCTTAATTTGTTGATCTATGTGACATTAGAAACTAGATGAAACTGACTCTCCTTATTTTGAACCCTGTTAGGTATATTTTTTTTTCCATTAAAGGGATCTGTTTGCTTGCTAAATTCTTAATAATAAGAGGATACATGCTTAGTTAATTCATGTAGGATGACCTAAGAGGATCATGATTCACCCTTAGTTAATTGAAGTTTTTATTTAAAAGGACAGTTGGTTTTTGATTATGTCCCATCTGAATTAAGGTGTCCTTTAAGCTAAACTTTATCAGCTAACAAGTTAAATAGGGATGAACTGAGAGAGGTTTGTTTGGTAGTTGAAATTGGTTAAAATCTGGCACACTTAGAGTAAAGTTGGATGTCTAATTTAAAAGGTTCTTTCAGAAGTGTTTAAGTGCACAGAGCTAAGCTTGGTTGTTTATTCAGAAATGTTCCTAGGATGATAATTTGCTAGCTTAGAGGTAGGTTAAATATGTATATATGGTTTGGACACAATGACCAATTTGCAAATGTGCTAACCTATTTGCAAATGTGCTAGTCTTTCTGATAAATGTCTCTATGGATATTGCTTATTTTGGCTAAGTCTAATTTTTTTTAGTAATAGTTCAATGATCAATAGGGTCTGAATTAGCAGTTTATTTGTCTTGATATCATGGCTTGTTATGGAGAAAGACTGGTTTACAAAGTAGCCTAGCTCATTTTGCCAAAGTTAGAAGTGCCCTTTTATTAAGTAATTAAATGGATAAGCTGCTGTGCTAAGCCTACTTTAAACAAGTTTTTTTTTTTGGAAGTTTGTTTATGGATAAGATTAGCTTAGTTTGTCTTACACAATACTTTTTCACAAATTTGTTGGTATTCTGGTCTTTCCCTCTTTTTCAAGTCTAGTAAAGTGCTATAACTTGCCTACTGCAGTCCTGTGTGTTGCACAACTTTCATGTCTTTGTTAAACTTGAGTCTTTGAAAATTTGCTGGAAAGGTGCATTTCTTACCACTTTATTCTTTTGGTTGATTATGCTTTTGCATGATTTTACAGATAAGAAAACATGGTGCTTTGAAGGTTTTACATTGGTCCCCTTTAACCACTTAACTATTTGAGTCCCTAGAGTTTAGCTTCACCTCTTATGGTTTAAGGGTCTGAACTGTGTATGAGTCTCATGTGGTATGTATTATTCTTAGTAATTAAGCTTGTCTGTCTGGGATCTGTTAAGATGAACAAATTCTGTATGTGATTCTTAAGAAATTACTTGATCATGTTTTCTTAATGGTCTGTTGTTATGTTTAGATTAAGTGTGAGTCATTCCTGTCTTAAAAGAACACTTGTCCAGATTTAAGGTAAAAGGTAAGGTATGTCTTGATGGTTTCTTTTTTTGAAAAATGAGAAGTGTTATATTGAAGAAGCTTTGTCTGCCTAAAAACAGTAGCTACAAAAGGGGGGTAGGCTATCCTTTCCTGTGAGGAATGTTGGATAAATCTGCTTAGTCATGTGGGATCAATTGACCATCCTTGAAAACTTTACTATTTGTTGTTGTATGTTATCTGTACATGTGAATATGAATTAGGAATATAACCAATGCCCAGAGATGCAACACTTAGTGTATTCTAATGGATCAGGACCTATATACTAGGTGTAAATTGGGAATATCACCCCCAGGAATAAGGTTTTGCCTTTGCTTTCAAATAGTGAACATTTGGACTTGGTTTCGTTTGTTGTTAATCTCCATGTAGGGAACTTTACTTGTTTGCTTCTGCTGCTCATCTTTCTAACTGAAATCTAGATTTTCATTTTTTCTTCTTCTTCTTCTTCTTCTTCTTCTTCTTCTTCTTCTTCTTCTTCTTCTTTCTTTTACTTTTGTTAAATATTCAGTTAGGCTATTTTAGTAGGAGTTTGACATTTGGGCCTTATCGGCCAAGTTAATTGTGATTACAAACTAGTCTTTGCCTTATATAACTGTGTATACAAACACTCCTTCTCTTATATACCATTAAGTTTAGCACATAAATGGAGAGGCAAATTAGCACTTGGGGATTAAGCTTAAGCTTTCCCTGATGTCTACCATGTCTGGGGTTCATAGAAACCCCTTGGATCTTGTGTGGCATTAGGATTAAGAAGGTGAATTTTTTTTTTGTTGTTGGTGCTATTTTTAGCATCTCTATGCTTGTGTATATCTATGGTATATTGGTTTGAAAATATGTATATCTTACTCTATGGACAAATAATCCTGTGATCTGCTCCATTCTATTTGTATATTTGGGCTTTGTTCATATGTTATTACAATTCATGTGGGCTTAGTGATATGAAGCCTATAATTTTGTATTCTTGGGCTTGTTTTTTTCTTCCCGCCTCAGTCCACAAGAGTTAATGTGTTTTTCTGTCGAATTTTGTTTCAAGTGAGGTGAATGTTTTATTCTTGTGACTTAGTGTGCTACATGTTCCTTTCCTTAAGAGCATTTTTATTTATATGCTTTCTAATTCATGTCACCTCTATCTGTGCTTGCATGAAAATCCCATTTTTTTGGGACACTCCTATTGCGTAAATTCGATGGGCCAAAGGCCCAATATCCTCCTTGATCGAGTCCGTGGGAAAATGAACAAAGGGAAACTGATATGTTTTGAAGGCCCAACCAATGGGTGAAAATGGCACAGATAGGCTTGGGTAGGCCCATCAGTTAAATATTCATTTTCCCTCCCTTTTCCGTTTTATATATATTTGGCATGTATATCTGTTGTATATGTACTGAATGTGTAATATTAAAACCCCTATGGATGTAGAACTTAGGAGAAACATGTAGTATTTAAGGAGTTGCCAAACCATTTTCAAAACTCGGGCAATAACCATTTTCGCATGAAACGGGATTTTTGATCACAAATTTTAAAGGTTCAAAACTGTTTCAAAACTACGATTTAGCGCAAAGAAGAAAAAATTGGATTTGGCTAGAGTTTGAATTGTATAATAAAACCCGTAAGTACTAAACCCATTTTATTAGGACTAGAATAGTAGCGACCCTACTCGGGAGAAATCCTGGGTGTGTCGTAGTCCGGCAACAAAGTGAGTTGAACACTTGCGCGGATTTTTCTAAACCAAAACCCCTTTTTATAAGTGGACTTTTTGCCGAATTTTATCTCGAAAGTTTATGATGTGAATAAGGGATGACATTTTTTGCGGAAAATTAAATACTTTTGAACAAATAAAATACATTAATTACACATTGAAGATCGTAGGTCAATGATATTTGGCACAAATATCATGTTTTGTGTCATTTTACATCCTACTCTTATGACTTTTATCGCTTAATTCATGATGCAATCGTCGTATTTGAACTTATGTCATTATATTTCATATGTATAGGTACGATGATGACAAACGATGGAAAACTGTGCTTAAAGTGATTGGTTTTGGAGCATATGACGATTAGACGAGGTGACGAGTCGAAGACCACAAAGGACGAACTAAAAGGAAAATAATTCGACTGAAGAGTCCGCTTTTCTTCCGAATCGCGTGAAGAAAGCAGACAAAACCAGCTCCAGGCATTACCATCAGGCTTTCCTTCAGCATCGCGGAAGGAAAGCGGGGTTCTGCGCAAGCTTTCCCGGTTCGACTAGGATTAGGTTTACTTATTTTTTGTTTTTACCCTAGACTACATATAGACGTTTTATTAGCTGAAAATGGTGTGCTGGGATTATTCAAAGACTTGTAAGCTACCGTTCTATTTTCTCTCTCTAGGTTTATTTTATTTTTCATCTTTTTCAACCCTAGATTATTCATGAATTCTTTTGTCTATGATCTAATCATGAGTAGCTAAATTTCTTAATTCTAGGGTTGTGGCGAAAGACTTGAAAGTTGGTTTGATGACAATTATTATCTATTGATTTTTCATATTTTGGGTTGTTTATTTATTCTTGATCTTAATTGTTTGATTATCTGGCCAATAGTTAGACACTATCTGTGGTGCACGAATTGGACTTGAGAAAGGGAATTCACGTACGTAATAAGAATAAATAGAGTTTGTTCGATTTAATCGTTTCGCTACGAGGATAGAGATATACCCTTTAGCCCTACTTAGTTGAATACGGAGAAATAAATGCGTTCTTGTTACCTACGATGACTATAGAGATATAGGCATTATAGTAACATCTACGTGCTTGTGAGTAGTTCGAGAGAATATCATAAAGTATAATTAACCCGTCAACTAGTAACCCAGGAAATAAAATAGGTGGAATTGTCGGAAGATCAACTGGATTGTCGAAAGCCATGACCCTAGATCTTTCTCTCATCTGATAATTCTTACAATCTTTGTCAAGATATTCCTAGTCACAAAAACACCCATCACAAATTGTTTACTTTTCAGTTTTAGTTTAGTACAATAAACATCTTGATTTCACTTTCTTGAATAGTTTCATCCGAATTTGAATTAGCTTAACAGTAGAATCTATGTCTCTGTGGGATCGATATCTCGACTTAACAGTCTATATTACTTGTACGACCACGTATTCTTACGTGTGAATTTGGGAGCAACAGTCAACCGTATTCTATAGATCTTTAATACTAGGGTGCGTAAAACCTTCCCTAGGAGATCACCAGAATCCTTACCTCGAACTTTGGTCCAACAGATTTTTACTTATTTTTGCAAAAATCTTTAACTCGGTTTTCCTAGTTTTTCATAATAAATTAGGTGGCGACTCTAAAAAATATAAAAACCAATTAGAGCACCAACAACCTATTAGTAGCTTTTATGCCTTAACTCGCGTAAAAGCGAACCGTAACAGATGGCGACTCTGCTGGGGACTTTCTAGGTTCTAACCATAAGGGTTTCAATATAATGTGATTTTTACTGTATTTATTTGCCTATGTGTTTAATTTATGCAATTTTGAACTACCATTCATATCATATCATAAACTCCGCCACTCTTGGCAAAAAGTATGGTTTCAAAGGGGACACGCGGGATTGCGGTCTAGCCTTCACTAAAACACCTGAAACAGCCTTTTCTTTGGAAAACGTTGAACGTTAAGTTAGTGTGTGGTCATCCATCGGTCGACAACGGTTCACCCCTTGTAGTCCGCTCGGGTCCAAGGTCAAATTGGAAAAACCCACTCTTGTATAAGCCTAAGGCTAGAGCTAAAACAAATCCAAATAAGAAGTAGACTGGATGGTTTGGATATTTTAGACGTATCCAAACCTGATAAGTAGATTACCCCGTGTCAAGTATGGTCTATGACCCGAAAAAAACCGCATATCATATTATGTGCTATTTAGAAATGTTTAAATGTGCCAATGAATAAAATCATTGCCTAGTTGGGGGGGGAGGGGGGGATTAACCTTGGGTTTTGTTTTGTAGATGTCGATCAATTTGAATTTTGATAGGGTCCTGACTACACCTGAGTTGATGCGGATTTGGTGGGGCCAAATATCCCGAAAGAGAAAAGAAGAATCTCATGTCATTTAGGAAATTTGACATCCATCATGACTATGACCGGTTGCAAGGAGTTGATAGAAGTAATTACTAGATTTTGGGATAGAGACCAGATGGTTTTCAGATTTGGGAATGACATCGAAATGACACCAACACTGAAGGAGTTTAGGGATGTGTTAACTAGCGTAGGCTCGGGGTTGAAAAGAGGAATGAAACCCGACTAAATGCTTTGATCCCAGAAAAACCCACCTACTCCAAAATTTGTAGGATGCTTTCTTTAAATTACGCCAATTGGGCTCATGGCCCCACCATACTCTTCAGAGAGCTGTACAGAAGGTTTGGAAGCCCGGATGAATTTGTGAAACATCCTGGAGAATTCAAAACTTATGCCGACTGGACGGCCACCAAACCTTTGGCTTTCGCCATTTGCTTTTTGGGAACTATGACCTTTCCCAAGGATTGGTCCTTAGTCATAGATACCCGTACTGAAATCATTACAAATACTTCCAACATTGTAATTTACTCCTACAATGGTGGATCCTCAAATACATGGTCAAGGTTAGGGGTGAATAACACTTAAGCAAATCGGCTTAAAGGGACAGTCTTCGAAATTTTTGCCCAAACTTCAGAGAGAAAAATAGACAAAGTTGGACATTCACCTTCTCTAGATTGAAGGAAGAAAGCATTCAATGGATGTTCCATGACTTCATATCCATTGAAGTTGCGGTTAAAGGAAGAAAGTGTCCATTTTTGCCGCTTATAGGGATTCGCCCTTATGCTCCTGCTCGGGTTCTGAGACAATTTGGGAGAATCCAAGTCATACCCCAAATTGGAGGCATGGGAGAACTCATCATCGACTACGACATTGATAGGCCATCGAGAGCTTTGGATTGTGGCTGAGAAAGGGTCGCATGATTTGGGGTCCCGATACCTTAGCTGAAGATAGGTTTCATCCGGGTTGTGTCATAGAATATAAAGATTGGTTGAGAGCCGATTTGCAAGTCACACTTCCTCTTAGGCCTATTCTCTATAGTTGTGTCCAAGACAAGGATTCGCAAGCCGAGATCCGAGCCCGTTTGGTTCAGAGGAGAGCTGACGACAGAGATGCTAAGTACCTGGAGAAAATTGAGAGCATGACAAGGCTGTCATAGAAAGTCTAAGGCATGAGTTGGAGCTTACCAATGATTGTTTGGTTGAGTTAGACGATCGAATGAAGAAGATTTTAGACGATGTCACTCCACTGACTTTCACACAAAAAGGGTTCTCATGGAGGCGACTTTGACGACATCCAATCTTTATATCCAGACTACCGTCCGGAAAGTAAAGAAAGCCTAGATTGATAGCGTTCGGGCTTCATCATCCACTACTGGAGGACATTTCTGCTGATTTATTTTTTATGCCTTTGTCTTTACTTTATCTTTTGTACCCCTACGGGGAAGAATATTATTATTAATGATTATAGGGCAATGGTGTGATTCAACTAGCACATTTATGTTTCAAACGTTTAGCATTTTAAGAACGCGCATAGTATAATCTTATGAACTGCTTTGTGTGACTTTATTTACTTCCATATGTTTCATTTAAATCCTCAATTGGTCTCGAATACTGTCCTCTCACCCAAATAAAAAACAATGAACAAAAAATACCCGCACTAAGCCTAACGATTTTCTCAGAGCCTGAAGATGAACAACAAGACTGCACCTGGGCTCGAGGTCATGAGGAAGAATGAGGTTTCGCTATGACAGAAGATTCAAGATCTCAAAAAGCGGATCCGGATGGTAAAGGCCAAGATTAAGGAGGCGGGTGAGTTGTTGGATTCGGTGGAAAGCTCGCCTAAAAAACCTGTCGAAGCTCAAGGAGAAAATATCCTTGACAAGGGAAAAAGAAGAGATAGAGTCGGACTCACAGGATCCCACATGGCCATCAAAGGGGGCTACCTCCGCTGCGCCTCCAAGCATAAAAAGGGAAAAAACCTCTGCTGCACTGTCAAGTCCTAAAAGAGAAGGAGCTTCTGCTGCATTACCAAGTCCTAGGAAGGAGCCCATCAAGCAAATGAGGTATGCTCGACCAGCTTCACCCGAATGGTGGGCTATAGCGGTCAAGGATTAGATTGCCCCTGTTGAGTCTCGCCTCAGCAGGTTACGAATGAGGAGATGATAATCAAATTCCGAAGCAAAGGAATAGTCAGTGTTTGCTTTGATAGGTTGCCACCTTGCCCTCCGATCTTCACACATAAGAGATGCCCTTATCACCAAGATCAGGCAGGGCATACACTCAATGAATGCTTAGCTTTCAAAAGAAGACTCACCAGGTTGATAGATGAGAAAAGCATCACCAAGATGTGGGGCCCCCATTCACTGTTGGTCCATGACAACATCATCCCAACTAAAGGGATTACCCGGAACACTCGTATCTGGCGTTGCGACTTCATGGTATTCAGAGACTCTTATGCCAGCATCTTCCAGAAATTGGTCAGTATTGGGAAGGTTAGCCCCATCAGAACTAGAAGGGCCTAAACCGAAGGAGTTGGCTGCCGCAAAATGTGTCTGTATCATTCAGGAGATTTAGGGCATGACATAGAAAAATGTGATGCAAACAAAGTTTGAGTTGAAAATTTTGGTCCACAAGGGCGCCCTTTGGTTGGTGCTCCCTTCTCAGTATTAGGATTTGGGAGCCTTAGGGCCAGTAAAGGTTGAACGGACAAACAACCTATATTAACCTCAAGAGAAAGGTCGCTTTTGGTTAGTTTTAGGGGGATCCCATTTTTTGTATTTAACAGGAATTCGTCCCCCCTATTTTGTGTAAATGGAACTATGCCGACCTGATGTCCCAAGAAGGGATATGCAGGAAGCCTCTATCAGGCCTGGTCACGGGTAGGTTTAAGTTTATTTTTATGTAAACCGAACTACGAAAGGGCCTGACTTCCCACGAAGGGATACGTGGGCAGTCTACGTAAGACTCGGTCCCTATATATTATAAATATTATATCCCCCTCACCCAAACAAAGCCCAACTACCCAAAACTCAGTACGAGAGATCAATCGAGCATTTGAATCAAAGATATGACCATTTGTGTGCTAAATGTTAAACCGCCATTATATGCGATAGCTTGCTTTTTTTTTTTCCCCCATTATTTGACGAGACTAAATTTGTTTGCCTTTGAGTTATTCTTTTCTTATAGAAAGAGAAGTTGATTCGTGTTCACACTAGCATACTTCACAGGGTCTAAAGCTGCAATAGCATCTTTATCCCTACAAGACAAAGGCAAAGAGAAAATGACTGTTACTTCGGAGAACGAAACTAACCCTACTGACATAGCTCTCAGAGAATCGCCTCTGCACGAGTTGCCCAAGTCATCACCTACTGAAGATGTCATGAAAATGATGTTTGAAAAAATTGCCCATCTTCAACAAGAAGTAGCGCGAAACAAAGCTGCTATTGCTGGCCGAGAGGCCCCTGCTAAAGAAAGAAGGCCTCCACCGTTTTTTCGATCTCTAAATTCACCATTACCAAATCATTTCCCCACTAGGTCCGTTATGACCACCATGCCATTTACCCCGATTGATGGATACATTGGCACCTCAAGATACATCCCACCATCACTTAACAACAACCAAATTCTCTGGATAGCCCACTCTATCCCTTTTTACCCAGCACCGCAAAATAGCCACCCTGGCATCACTAGACAACCAGGCATCACCCCACTACCAACTAACAAAAGCACCCCCATTAGCTGAATTTGCCCTACTGTTTCTTTCCACACACCTGCCACACCCACACACCTGCCACACCAGGCACCTTCTCGCTCGATCAAGAAATTGACCACCATGAAGAGATGGAAAAGGCATGGAAGGCCGAACAGGAAAAACAGGAAGAAAGGCTTGAGCAGAAGATGACCGCAATGTTGGAACGATCTATGAGGACTACCTTCACTAGCACAGGTCTACGCTATGACGATTTGTGCATGCATCCCAATTTGGATTTACCCGAAGGCTTCAAAGTATCCCGATTCGAATTGTTTAAAGGGGCGGGAAAACCTAAAGCGCACCTGCAGGCCTACTGCGATCACTTGGTTGGTGTCCGAGACAATCAAGCACCCATCATGAGGTTGTTCAGCCAGAGTTTGGAGGAGAAGCCTCGGAATGGTTCACGGCACAAGATATACGCCGTTGGGTCCTATGGGAAGACATGGCTGCTGCTTTCATGGAAAGATTCTGCTGTAATATGGAGACGGTGCCAGATAGATATTATTTGGAGAAAGTGAAATAGAAATCCACCGAGAACTTTCGAGAATATGCAAGCAGGTGGAGAATGGAGGCTACCCGACTACAACCTTCTACGGGCGAAGAAGAACTTGTGTCGATTTTTATCCGCTCACAAGAAACGGACTTCTACAATAGAATGCTTTCAATGGCGGGGAGACCTTTCTCTGAATTGGTCAAAATGGGCGAGGCCATAGATGACGGTCTCAAAATAGGCCGAATTATAAGCATGACTAGAAAACCCGTTGGGTCAGGCTCTACCGGGTTCGCACGCAAGAAGAAAGAAGACGTGGCTAGCATATCCCACACCCCTAAGCCCAAAAGAAGGGACGATTTCCCGATGGAAACATATGCTTCACCTCTTCCAAATAACTACGTACCCACCCCTTACAGTACGGTGCCCGTATATTATGCGCAACTAACCTTCCAATCACCACCCCAAAACTACCAAGCTCCACCAAATGCCTTCCAATCACCTCCCCAAACTACCAAGCTCCACAGCCAAATTATCAGACTCCCCCACCCATTTACCGTACCCTACAAAATAACCAACCCGATACCTACCAAAATCAACCCCCACCAAATGCCTATAATGCGCCATGTCCCAATTTCAAGAAGAAACCCCCTCGAGTATTCACTCCGCTGATGGAATCTCGGACTGATTTGTTTAAAAGGTTAAGTGCAGCTGGGATGATTCAAGTGCTTCCACCAAAGGCCGTCGATCAAAAGAACTGGTTTTATCGAGCCGACCAAACATGTGCCTATCACTCTAATGGCATAGGGCACCGTACTGAGAATTGCGTTAATCTCAAGTACAAGATACAGGATCTAATTAACCGGAAAGAAATTATGCTCCAAACGGCCTCTCCAAATGTGAGCACCAATCCTTTGCCAAACCATAGAAACAATGTGATTCACATGAATGAGAGAGAAGAAGACTGGGTCACAGGAAGGCCCACAATCCGCGATTCTATGAAAGAAATTGAACACACAGTAGCGTCGCTGTCCCTGCAAGAACGCTCGCAATTCAAGGTATTAATCCCTGCATCAGTGACAGCACACATTGCTCAGGTGACTCCAGCGCCACCTCGAAAAGAGTTTGTAGTCAAAGTTGCCATCGCACATGGTATCACAAGACCAAGGAGATGTTATACTCCTGAAGACCTAACCTAAGGGGCACCTCGAAGGGAGGGAAATCAGAAAAGGACTATCACAGAGGGTGAAGCCGAAGGCTTTTGGCTCCGAATACAGGTGAAGGAATACTCCATTGTTGGGCATTTAAAGAAAATGCCGACCCAAATATCGGTGCTAGCATTGCTGCAAAGTTCACCCTAACACCGCCTGACTCTAATGAAGGTGTTTGAGGAGGTTCATGTGCCAGCTGGAACAAACAGTGAAAACCTAGCTGAAATGGTTGCCCATGTTATGGAGGAATATCAAATTGCCTTCACAGAGAAAGAGTTGCCCAAGAAAGGCATAAATCACAACAAAGCGTTGCACATCACCATCATGTGTCGCGACCAAGTGGTAACCTGGGTATTAATTGACAATGAGGTAGGACTCAATATTTGCCTCGAATCTACCCTGACTCAGCTAGGGTATGACTTGCGAAAGGTTCGTCAAAGCCACACTAACATAAGAGCGTTTGACGAAGGGCGTTGCGACGCCACTGGAGTAGTTGATTTAGATATTCAAATAGGACCTGCCGAGTTCACCATTGAATTCCGAGTCATGGAAATACCCGCCAATTACAATTTTCTTCTGGGAAGACTATATTCATATGGCAGGAGCAGTACCATCCCCGCTCCACCAATCTGTAAAATTTGTCTGGGAAAGAGAGAAAGTTGTGATCCACCGAGAAGCCAGCATGCACAATTATCCAGACAATTCTATACCTGTCATTAAAACCACACCTAAAGGAATGGATTTACATGTCATGGAGCTAGTAGGAGCAACCCACAAGATAGACTCCATGGAAACTCCCATGTCGGCGGTTTATAAAATGATTGCTTCTACCATGATTCTGAACGGGATTGAACCCGGAAAAGGTTTAAGGAAGAATTTGCAAGGCATCACTGAGCCCATTCCTATCCTCTAAGATAATTTTCGCTTTGGGCTTGGTTACATCCCAACAGAGGAAGAGATGTCTACTAGGAAAAAATAAGAGGTTGCAGATCTCTATAAACCCATCCCAAATCTGTACCAGTCATTTCCCCATAGAATGCCTATGCCTGAGGATGCTGACATTGAAGAAGGGATAAGGATGTTATTCCAAGAGGAAGATTGCTCCGTGATTCTGGAAGAGTGTCTTTGAAGCACCCAGCATCAGAGAGACAGAATCGGGCGAGCAGTTATCCAACTGGACCTCTACCCCGCTACTGGCTCCTCGGTAGAGAAAGATGAATTTATTTTTGAAAATGAGGGGAATTGGTCGAGGCCCGATTACTCACCCTCTTTGTCACTTACATACCTCGTAATGTTTTTAAAAATGAAAATGGCTTGGTCTGAGCCAGGACCACAGTTTGTACTTCTAAATATTTTTAAATTAATGAAAGCCTCAGTTTATTAAAATAGTTTTATTTGTTACATACATGTTTTACACTAACATATTTTGCCTTGAATATCTTTTCAGTAATAAAAACAATAAAGCAACCTTAAATGTCATGACATGCTGCGAAACGAATGAGTCAGGCAGCAGAGAAGAAGAAGAATGTGAGGAATATGATGAGACCACAATGCTACCCGAGGGTCTCACAGAGGAAGTAGAACAATTGGAGAATGATCAGAAGCTGAACTTAGACAAAACAGATTCCATAAATCTAGGTGATGAAGAGGATGTCAAAGAAATAAGGATAAGCGCACACCTAGATACCCCTCTCAAAGAAGAATTGATAAGTTTACTAAGGGAGTACGTGTCTTTGCATGGTCATACGCCGACATGTCAGGGCTAAGTACCAGCATAGTGTCTCACAGGCTACCTATCAATGAGGGTTTTGCTCTATTAAAGCAAAAGACCCGACAATTCAAATCGGATCTTAGTATCTGAATCAAAGAAAAGGTGGAAAAACAGATTGAGTCAAGAGTGGTGGAAGTGACATCATACCCTACATGGTTAGCCAATATAGTTCCGGTACCCAAGAAAGACGACAAAATAAGAATCTGCGTGGATTACCGAGATCTTAACAAGGCTAGCTCAAAGGATAATTTTCCACTCCCAAACATCCACATACTCATAGACAATTGTGCCAAGCAAGAGCTACAATCATTTGTGGATTATTTCGCCGACTGCCACTAGATCGATAGAGAGGATGCCGAGAAAATAGTCTTCATCATCCCATGGGGAGTGTGCCACTGCAGGGTAATGTCCTTGGGCCTCAAGAACGCCGGTGCAACATACATGAGGCCAATGACCACTATTTTCCACGACATGATCCATATAGAGATTGAAGTCTATGTGGACAATGTCATTATCAAGTCAAGGGAAAGTTCGAAGCATACCACACACTTGAGAAAATTCTTCGACAGACCCCGAAAGTTTAATTTGAAGTTGAACCAGGCCAAATGTGCGTCGGAGTATCGGCTGGAAAGTTACTGGGATTCATAGTCAGCCGAAGAGGCATAGAGCTAGACCCAACAAAGATCAAAGCAATCCAAGAGTTGCCTCCTCCCCAAACTAAGAAAGAAGTCATGAGCTTCCTGGGAAGGTTAAATTACATTGGGCGGTTCATAGCTCAATCCACCATCATTATGGAGCCCATCCTCAAACTTCTGAAAAAGGATGCTCCTACAAAATGGACGGAGGAATGCCAAGAGGCACTCGACACTATCAAGAGATACTTGTCCAACCCACCAGTCCTGGCACTAAAGACCTGGGAGCCCTTTGCTGCTATACTTGTCAGTTGCTGAAAAGGCCTTCGGGTGCGTGTTAGGATAGCATGATGAAGAAGGGAAAAAGGAGCGTGCCATTTATTATCTGAGCAAAAAGTTCACAGCCTGTGAAGCAAGGTACATGCTAGTAGAAAAAACCTGATGTGCTCTAACTTGGGTAGCTCAGAAATTGAGGCATTATTTGTCTTCATATACCACTCACCTTATATCCAAGATGGATCCGTTGAGATACATATTCCGTTAGCCCATGCCTATCGGAAAGTTGGCCAAATGGCAGATGCTGTTGAGTGAATTCGACATTGTGTACATAGCCCAGAAAGCCGTCAAAGGACAGGCCTTGGCTGACTTACTAGCCGCAAGCCCGGTAGATGAAGAGCTTGAACCACTTCGCACCCATTTTCCAGATGAAGGGGTGTTAGCTATAGAAGAAGGAGCAACAGAATCCTATACTGGCTGGAAATTGTTCTTTGACGGAGCAGTGAATTACAAAGGTTCCGGAATCGGAGCGGTCTTGATATCAGAAAATGGGCAACACTACCCCATGGCCGCTAAGCTCAAATTCCGTTGTACCAACAACATGGCTGAATATGAAGCCTGCATCCTAGGTCTCAGAATTGCACTAGATATGGACATCAATGAATTACTGGTCATTAGAGATTCTGACTTGTTGATTCATCAAGTGCGAGGTGAATGGGCCGCTAAGAATGACAAGATCTTAGCATATGTGAACGTGGCACAAAGATTGTGAAAGAAATTCAGAAAGATTGAGTTTTGACATACGCCAAGGGCTCAGAATGAATTTGCTGATGCACTAGCCACAATAGCGTCAATGATCCAGCATCCTGAAAGCAGTCACATCGATCCGCTAAGGATAAGTCTAAAAGAAGAACATGCCTACTATTTCCATATGGAAGCTAAGCCAAATGGCAAGCCATGGTACAACGACATCAAAATGTATCTGGAAGGATGGGAATACCTCGAAGGCATTACAAATGGACAAAAGAAGACCATCCAAAGAATGGCGAATGTTTTCTTCCTAAACAAAGAGGTGTTGTACAAACGGACGGATTTGGGTCTACTTAGATGTGTAGATGCCGAAGCCACCAAACTTCTAGAAGAAGTACATGCGGGGACATGTGGACCCCATATGAATGGATTCATACTAGAAAAGAAGATTCTCCGAGCAGGTTACTATTGGATGACTATGGAGAGTGACTGCTGCAAATATGTGCAAAGGTGCCATCAGTGCCAGATCCACGGTGATTTGATCAAGGTCCCTCAAGTAAGCTTAATGTTATGAGCTCCCCATGACCTTTCGTTGCTTGGGGCATGGATGTTATTGGACCCATTGAACCAACAACCTCAAATGGCCACCGGTTCATTTGGTTGCCGTTGACTATTTCACCAAGTGGGTGGAAGCAACGTCTAACAAATTAGTAACAAAGAAAGCAGTGGTAGACTTCATGCGAAACCACATCATATGCAAATTCGGTGTGCTCAAGTCCAACATAACAAATAACAGAGAAAATATGAATTGTCACCTGATGAAGGATATCTGTGAGCAATTCAAGATCACCCATCGATACTCAACAGCTTACCGGCCATAAATGAACAGAGTCGTAGAAGCAGCCAACAAAAATATCAAGAGGACATTGAGGAAGATGACTGATAATCATAAGGGTGTGCATGAGAAGTTGTCTTATGCCTTATTGGGATACCGTACTACGACTAGAACTTTAATAGGAGCAACTCCATACTTGCTGGTCTATGAAACTGAGGCAGTCATACCCGCCGAAGTTGAGATACCTTCCCTAAGAATCATTCAGGAAGCGGAGTTGGACAATGCTGAATGGGTCCGAGCTCGATATGAACAACTAGCTTTAATTGACGAGAAAAGGATAGTTGTCGTATGCCACGGTCAATTGTACCAGCAAAGGATGGCTAGAGCTTTCAACAAGCGAGTCAGAGCTAGACTCTTTCAGATCGGACAACTGGTGCTCAAAAGGATTTTTCCACATCAGGATGAATACAAAGGGAAGTTTTCTCCCAATTGGCAAGGTCCTTATGTAGTCCGCAAAGTACTCTCCGGAGGAGTAGTAGTATTGGCAGAAATGGATGGACAAGAGTGGCCAAAGCCGATCAACTTAGATGCAATCAAGCGCTACTATGCATGAAGAAGGAGCTTCTCAGTTTGTAATAGTACTCTTTGCTTGTAATTGTTATTCTATTTGCTTGTATTAGTTGTTTCCTTTTGCTTGTAATTTTTTGTAATGGATAGGCAAAACAAAACAACTTTTGTAACATGAACTACGTTCGACCTGAATTCCTACTACCACAGGATATATAGGCCCTCTTTGAGCTCGGTCACATCAAAAGAAAAAAGCAAAAAAACCCCAAAGCCACTTATAGGACTTCACAAATGAAGGGACCCGCACGCCCCGCCGGGGTAAATTTTTTTAGAGGATCTCAAAATTCGCGCCGTCAAGCCACTACAAAAAGACTAACCCAAGAAAGCGGGGGCCTAGGAAATTTCGAGTCTAACAAAATTTAAAAAGATTTGGAATGAGAATTCGTAGATCGAGATTTAAACTGGGATAGAGTTTTTTTAGGAAAGGTCTAAAAAATTCCGCGCCATCAAAAACTACAAAGTCACGGAAGAAAGGACCTCCCTCATTCAAGGCACATGTCATGACAATTAATAATGCTTTTATTTTTCTAAAAATTAGATACCTTTACGGTAAATTTACAAAAAATGATCTTCGGCATAATAAAAATAAACTTTTTGAGAAAATACTCCAAAAAATTCCGGATAAGCCGAATGCAAAATCCCAACATGGATCAACTTAAAAAGGAAAACTAACCCATTTCTTATGCGCAGAAGACATCGGAAGGCGATCTCTTTTTTCTAACCTTACTTCATGTGCAAGAAATGTTTCATAAATTAGATAACCTTATGGTGGAATCTATACAAAAATCAAGGTTTTAACTACCATAATGAAAGAGCCACAAGGTTTAAAATTTGAATACCATGAGAGTTAAGTATCCAGCCATGAGGGCTATGAAAGATTTTGAATGCCAAAAGGGCGAATATCCAGCCAAACGGATCAAAAGGATCGAAATGCCGTAAGGGCAAATATCTAGCCACGAGAGCTACGAAAAATTAAAGCGTCATAAGGACAAATATCTAGCCACAATGGCAAATGTTTCGAAACGCTTCATGTAAGGACAAATACTAAGGCCACGGTCCAAAAAAAAAAAAAGAGAATGCCGACGAATATCCAGCCATAAGGAATATATAAAAGGATCGAAAGCCATAAGGAAAAATATTAACTACGAAAGAAAAGGCTATAAGGGCAAACATAAAGGCTAAGAAAGGATCGAAATGCCATAAGGGCAAATATCTAACAACAAGGGCTATGAAAGATTAAAGCGTCAAAAGGATGAATATCTAGCCACAAGGGCTATCAAAGGATGAAACGCCACAAAGGAAAAATATTAAGCCACAAAAACGAAAGGCCATAATGGTTTGGCCAATGGGGTCGTAGTAAAACAAAAGGGCATATTCGACCACGAAGGTCAAATCTCACACTACGGATGAAAGAAAGATCATCCAGCCACAAGGGCCATATCTGTTATCTCCATCATATTTCCTATTGCCAAGAGGGCAAATGCACGTTTATTTTCCTGCTGCTAAGAGGACCATTCATACAAATATGCCAAGAGGGCCATTCATACAAACATGCTGAGAGGGCCATTGCACGTTTATTTTCCTGCTGCCAAGAGGGACATTCATACAAACATACCAAGAGGGTCATTCATACAAACATGCAAAGGGGTCCATTCATACAAACATTCTGAAAGGGCTATTGCACGTTTATTTTCCTGCTGCCAAGAGGGCTATTCATACAAACATGCCAAGAGGGCCATTCATACAAACATGCCAAGAAGGTCATTCATACAAACATGCCAAGAAGGCCATTCATACAAACATACCAAGAGGGCATTTATTTCAATTGCCAAGAAGGCAATGCACATAAGTTGCTGGATATAGCAAGACAACAAGACGATATAAATTCGGTCAGATGACCGCAGTATTCGTCATCCAAAAAATTGACGTTACTCAGCAGATGGAAGCAGATATGTAGTCTCCAGATAGAGCAAGTTGATCAAATCAAATCCAGACAGATTACGGAGCAAACGTGAAATTTTTTCTTACGCAGCCGGTTGAGATAAGGTGCCCATGAGAGTCAAGCTCTCCGGCCAAGACTTGGAAGATCACTCCTCACCATGCTCAGCCACATAAATTTTCTTATTTGCTTATGTGCTTTGTCTATTTTTTTATTATTTCGTAACCGGTCGGACACACACCAGAACACACAAAGGCCTTCCCACATAAGGGATATACTTTTCCTCCGATCAAGTCGAACTACAAGTGACTTGATTCCCCAAGAATAGGGATATGTAAGCGGACTCAATGCCAGAGAGTCAATCACACTCCTACCAATCACACCAGACTTCCTAGCTTGACAACCGAGGGATCTGAGAATTGGTTTAGTTTGCATTTAGAAGTCATAATTGATTCAAACTACAAATGGCCTGAATTCTCATGAAACCTGAGATATGTAGGAAGCCCAGAAACTAGGGTGTGGCCATATATTTTGAAACTTGCATAAAAATGAGGGCAATATGACTTGGGTCAGTCAAAAATCAGGGTTAGTCAAATTTCATTGCTCCGGAATGGTCCCGCCATCCCCGAACATGGAAGGGGAAGTTGTTGACACCTAATTTTTAACCTCCCATAATTTATTTTAATTGCTCAAAGTACTTGAATATTAAATGGAGTAATAAATGTTTTTTTTAGAAAAAAAATCAAGATGGTTTTATAAGCTATATAGATAATATTTTACCTTTACTGTTTGGTAAAATAATTTATATAATAAATCATTTGGAAATTACTTTACCGCAATTGATGATGCATTTTACTAATTTCAAAGAAAATAGTGTAAAATAGCTATTTATTTAATTGTGCAATTATCATAAATTAATCAGCAAACATTTACCCCATTTTAATTCAAGGAAATTGACTTGATTAAAATAAATAATCATTTTTACCTCCTAAGTTTTATTTCTGCGTACTCCATTTATATGGGCAATTCTCAAATTAATTATGATTAATTTAGATAATTAATTATAGTTATATTCATAAATTGTTTATTATATGTTTAATCATGGCCGCAATTAAAATAATCAATTAGTTGGTCAAATAGAGCCATAATTGAAAATAGCAAATTCATGCTTTAATTCAATTAAGGCTAGAGGTCTTTAAGTTCAATAATCTTGTGAAAAAAATATTTTTTCTTGCTTTTAAATTAATTGGTTGTTTAGTTTTAATTAATTTTTTAGTAAATCGGTCCCTTTAAATTTTTACATACTTATTAATTTGCATTTTTTGTTATATATATATATATATATATATATATATATATATATATATATATATATATATATATATATATATATATATGTTTATATATATATATATATACAAAATTAGGCCGCCTTTCTCTTCTTTTAAATGGGAGCGAGTCCAGCCCAATAGGGCCAGACTCGGCCGAAGTTGTTTTCTAAATGGGCAAAGCCCCATCCCCATTTCTCAGTTGGCATACAAATGACCCTTATAGAGTTGGAAGGGTTTCCTTCATAACCGCCGCGGGGCCACCTTCTCTTTCCTCTCGTCATCTCGCCATTTTGGCAAGGATGCAGAGCTTGTAAGGCTTTAACAGGCCTAGTGAGTCGATTTTAGGCAACGCATTAATTGCCTCATTCGATTTTCACCCAACTCTACCCAAACGAGGTGTTATCTCATCCATGTTACCATGTTTTCTTTATTTTTTTGAACGTTGAACGTTGATAATCTACCATGCTTTAATTATTTTTGGTTGTTTATGGGTTTTGAGCCTATGAATCTCATTGGTCCATGAAGAACCAATGGATCGACCTTCAAGGTTGAGATCTAACCCTTCGTTTATTTTTTCATCTAATCCTAACCCTACAATGCATACGTGAGGAGGAAACCCCTAAAGAAGGGAGTTATCCCACATCGGCTAAAGAGGGTTTTTGGGGCTTTGAGGTTTTCTATTTAAGAAACATATTTCCTTTGTTGTAGAACAAGTTTGAGCATATTTTTAAATAGATATATACTCATTAGACTCGAAATACTTAAACATTTTTTCAAAAAAAAAAAACTATTTGAAATGTTTAAAATTCTCTGAGTCAAGTAAAGTTTTAAGAAAAGAAAGGGGAATTTATTCTCTTTGTTTTTGTTTGCTGGGTTCTGTGGCTTGAGTTTTGGGTTAGGAGGAGCAAAATCTCCAAGTTTAAATCTCGATTAGAGGCTGCACTCGCAAAAGGTGGTAAACTCTTCTTTCATTTAGTTTGCTTATTTATGAGTATGGAAGCTGTTAGTATAATTGTCTTTTAATTTGAGTTAGGCTTATACATGTTAGGCTAGGTTATGTCTATTTATTTTCTTGTTTGTTTGTTGATTCAGTCATGTATTTAATATTTGCTTAGTTTCCAGTTAAATATGATTAGTTTAAGTTCATTAAGGCTTAATTTTTTGATTTATGTGACATTAGAAACTAGATGAAAATTTTTCTCTTTTTTGAACTCGTTAGGTATATTTTTTTTTTTTTTTTTTTTCCATTAAAGAGATCTGTTTGCTTGTTAAATGCTTAATAATAAGAGGATACATGGTTAGTTAATCTATATAGGATAGACTAAGAAGATAATGGTTCACACTTAGCTAATTGAAGTTTTCATTTAAAAAAAGGCAGTTGGTTTGTGATGAAATGTATTATGTCCTATCTAAACTAGAGTGTCCTTTAAGCTAAGCTTTGTCCACTAATAAGGTAAATAGGGATGAACTACCGAGAGAGGTTTGTTTGATAGTTGAAGTTGGTTAAAACCTGGCACACCTAGAGTAAAGTTGGATGCCTAATTTAAAAGGTTCTTTCATAAATGTTTAAGTGTACAGAGTTTAAGCTTGGTTGTTTATTTAGAAATGTTCCTAGGATGATAATCTGCTAGCTTAGAGGGAGGTTAAATGTGTATATATGGTTTGGACACAATGACCTATTTGCAAATGTGCTAGCCTTTCTGATAAATATCTCTGTGGATGTTGCTTATTTTGGCCAAGTCTAAATTTTTTTAGTAATAGTTCAATGATCAATGGGGTTTGAATTAGCAGTTTATTTGTTTTGATATCATGGCTTGTTATGGAGAAAGACTTAATGATTAGACCAATTTGATTAATTTGCAATAGTGGTTAGCCCTTTCTCTCTAACATTCGGTTCCCCTAGTCTAATTCATAATAATATTAGTAGGAATTTATTGTTTGGACTATATAGTTGATTAAGCGATGCGAGACTTTGCTTATGAAATCTGGGAATGTACTAGATAATTGTGATGAATTATGATTAGATATGGTTTAGTAAACTAACTATTTGTATTATGTGCAACTTCTAGTTAGTCATGTTTGGCTATTTTGTTTCATTTTAAAAAGTGAAAGTTTATGTCATATGTAGTTGTGATTTGACTTTGATTAATGACATGCCTAGATTTCACTTAAGTCATGTTTTTTTTTCTTTAAAAAGAGAAAGGGAGAAAATAAATGTGTTTTGAATAAGCTGCTAGAATCTAGGATGAAAAGTTGTTTTCTTAACTAAATATTTCCACATATAGTAACTTGACCTTAACTCTGCTAAGTATCACAGTTGTAGGAAGTTTACTTTAACTTTGTCTTGACCAAGTTTGCTCCTGTGCGGGTTCAAACTGTTTGTGCTGTTTTTACAAAGTAGCCTAGCTCATTTTGCCAAAGTTAGAAGTGCCCTTTTGGGAAGTAATCAAATGGATAAGCTGCTGTGCTAAGCCTACTTTAAACAAGTTTTTTTTTTTGGGAGGTCGTCTATGGATAAGATTAGCTTAGTTTGTCTTGCATAATACTTCTTCTCAAATCTGTTGGTATTCCTGTACTTTGGTCTTTCGCTTTTTTCAAGTTTGGTAAGAGGTGATACAACTTGTCTGCTGCAGTCCTATGTGTTACCCAATTTTCATGTAGTTGTTTAAAATTGAGTCTTTGAAACATTGTTGGAAAGAAGCATTTTTTATCATTTTATTTTTTTGGTTGATTATGCTTTTGTATGATTTTAGAGATAAGAAAACATGGTTCTTTGAAGGTTTTAAATTGGTCCTCTTGAACCACATAACTATGTGAGTCTATAGAGTTTAGCTTCACCTCTCATGGTTTAAGGGTCTGAACTGTCTATGAGTCTCATGTGTTATGTATTATTCTTAGTCACTAAGTTTTGTTTCTCTGGAATCTATTAAGGTGAACAAATTTTGTCTATGGTTCTTAAGAAATTACTTGATCATGTTTTTCTTATAGTCTGTTATCATGTCTAGACTAAATGTGAGTCATTCCTGTCTTAAAAGATCATTGTCTAGATTTAAGGTAGAAGGTCAAGTATGTCTTGGTAGTTTTTTCTACAAAATGAGAAGTGCTATATTGAAGAAGCTTTGTCTGCCTAAAAACAGTAGCTTAAAAATGGGGGTAGGCTTTCCTTTCCTGTGAGGAATGTTGGATAAATGTTGCTTAGTCATGTGGGATCAAGTGACCATCCTTGAAAACTTTACTATTTGCTGTTGTATGTTATCTGTACTTGTGAATATGAATTAGGAATATAACCAAAGCCCAGAGATGCAACACTTAGTATACTCTAATGGATCAGGATCTGTATACTAGGTGTAAATGGGGAATATCACCCGTGAATAAGGCTTTGCCTTTGCTTTCAAACAGTGAACATTTGGACTTGGTTTCCTTTGTAGTTAATCTCCATGTAGGGAACTTTACTTGTTTGCTTCTGCTGCTTATCTTTCTGACTGAAATTTGGATTTTCATTTCTTCTTCTTCTTCTTCTTCTTCTTCTTCTTCTTCTTCTTCTTCTTCTTCTTCTTCTTCTTCTTCTTCCTTTCTTTTACTTTTGTTAAAGATTTAGTTGGGCTGTTTGAGTAGGAGTCTGACCTTTGGGCCTTATCAGCCAAATTAATTGTGATTACAAACTAGTCTTTTGTCACGACCCAAACCGATGAGCCGTGACAAGTACCCGTGCGGGCACTCCTATGCTTGCATTTACTTCTCAACGATCTAATCACGGGGTCCATGTACAACCCGTAATCGCGCTACCGTCTCCCGAACAATCAATATAAAAGACACTGTACTGGGGGCTCACGGCCAACACATACATATAAACATAAATATCGAGAGTAACGGCGCAAGCCGATTTGGCCGCTTCATATATCCTGTACAACAAAATAAGTGCCGACGAGGCTGCATAACACAACGACTACATATCCGCTCGGACCTCTATGGAGCAGCCGTAAGTACGGGACAAGGCCCCGGACCCTATATGTGTGTCCGAATAAAAAGTGGGAAAAA
>NC_081347.1:55400830-55431186 GCF_029784015.1 Lycium ferocissimum
GCGATCTTTCCTAGACTCTCGGCTCTATCACATGATCTAAGATAGAAAAAAAAGGCCAATGATTCCTAAATGCCTACCGACCTCGCATTTATAAGTGTCCACGTTTATAAGTGTGGTCGGCTTCACACCCATAAACAGACTCTATCGCACACGGATGCCGTAGACAATCCCTAGGACGAAATCGGCTTCGATACCACTTTTGTCACGACCCAAACCGATGAGCCGTGACAAGTACCGACCACACGTCGTACACTCCTATGCTTGCATTTACTTCTCACTGACTGTCCTGGGTCCATGTACAATCTGTAACTGTGCTATACTGTCTCCCGAACAATCAACATAAAAGACACTGTACTGGGGGTCACGGCCAACACATACATATAAACATAAATATCGAGAGTAACAGCGCAAGCCGATCTGGCCGCTTCATATATCCTGTACAACAAAATAAGTGCTGACGAGGCTGCATAACACCACGACTACATATCACTATCTACAGACCTCTATGGAGTACAAACTGTAGAAAGTACAGGACAAGGCCCTGCCGTACCCATATATGTACGTGTCCGAATAGCATACCAAAAGGGTTGTGGCTCCGGATCAATGGAGCGTACTGACTGCTGCTGAGGGGAGGTCCTACTGCTGTGGATCGTCCAACTAGCTACCTGATCCTGAGGGCATAAACGCAGCGTCCACAAGAAGGGACGTCAGTACGAGTAATGTACTGAGTATGTAAGGCAGGAATGATAACATGATAATGTGTACAGAACATGAACAACAACATAATAAGGAAATATGGAGAATATAAGAAAAAGGTATGACGGTAACTGCTTACCTCTTAAGGCGGAATCATGCATGCTCACTTTTACCTTCAAAACATATCACCCATACATAGATAAACTGTCTGAATCAAATAACATCATTAGCCCGCGACCGGGCCTCCCGCGTCCGGGGTAATCATCTCACGCCACCCACTAGTGGTGCTGCCCGTGCCATATAGACACAGTGTTATTATCATCCTCCATAAGCCGCCCACTACGCCCAGCATAGTGGTGCTGCCCGGCCATATAGGCACGGTGTAATCATCCATAAGCCGCCCACTATGCCTAGCGTAGTGGTGCTACCCGGCCGTATAGGTGCGGTGTAATCATCACAACATAAGCATGCATAAGATCCCAATCAAAAGCTATAACTCCATCGGAGTGACGTAAGGTCGGTAACCTCCGATTGTATTATGGAATAATCATGATCATCATGTCTCACCTTGAAGGGACGAGCATTATAAGGTGAGACTATCAATGAAGAATAACATCAAGGGAAGACATAGAATATTATCATAATTCTCATAAAGCGTCAAATTATATACTTTGGAATCTTTAAAAATAGTCATCATTCATGAATAAAATTGAGAAATCAAGAAATAGCTTAACATTCTCGTATCGTCATTGAAATCGTAAACTTGAAACCCTTAAACATGGAATCATCATCATCATATTCATCGTAGGAAAATATTCTCATCTTTGACATCCTCGTTGTCATTGTAAAACATATCCGTCGTTGTTGTCATAAAAGCTTAAGGAGTCATAAACCTCCATTTTGGAAAAATAAGGACATTTTGGAAAGCATTTATGGGTTATCGGGGAAAGGAATCATGCCTTTGAATCATAGACTTCTAACCTTTGAAAACAACGAAGTTATGGAAGCATTTATGAAATCGTAACATAGGAATCATGCCTTTGAAAGAAAGGGACGAGCCTTAACATACCTGTTCAACCTCCTATTAGCTACGCTTATGCGTCCGAGCTCGTAAGTCTACATTTAAGAGGATTTACACTAATTTTAGCTTTTTCATCGCACACTTGTACCAAGTTTCAAATCAGACTATTCTATAGTCTGCCGAAAATCAGGCAGCATTTCCCCTGTTTATATGCCTAACCCGAATTCTCAATTCAACAACCAACAACAATCACAACAATACCAACATTAACCATAATATTTCCCACTCCAAAATACTTCATAAACATCCCATATGGTGTTGTCCCATATTTCCATCACAGAACCATTTTATAACGATTTTACGGCTCCTTCTTCGTAAATAAACCGAGATTAACGTTAATAGCAAGAGATTCATACCTTTATTTCGATAAGAATGCTATATATTCACTCCCCCATGTTATATCCCGCATTTTGTGCAGTCGGATAATTCAAGACAACCGCGGGAGGACAACAAGCAAGGCTATATTTTTATTTTGTTAAGTATATGAATGGCTTATGAAGAATTTAGAAGCGGAAATATTAAGAAAGGCTAGGGGCAAAAAGGTAAATTTGCCATATGACCCATAGAAACAGGGAGGAACGTCAGGGGTAAATTTGGAAATTTGAGAATAATTTTTATGAATTGTAAGACACGAAAAAAAAAAGATGGGCTTGGTGTTGGGCCACCTTTGGCCGTCCACCCTCCATGATGGGCCAAGCCCATGTGGTCTTAAAACTTATGGGATTAAAAGAAGACTAAGTCTTCTAACAAGTCCCATAATTTTCTAGACACTTCAAGAGAAGAGAGAAAAGGAAAAGAAGGAGAAAAGCTCCAAGGGCCTTCGGCCCCTTGGAGGAAAAACCGAAAAAAAAAAAAACAACAAAGAGAGAAAGAGAAGAGGAGTTTCAACTTGTTCCTCCTAGCTAAACAATTCATAAAAGGGTCCTTAGCAAAGTGAAAGGGGTGTTGGAGCAAGGAAGACTTATATTCATACAAGTGGTGATTTCTAGCCAAGTGAAGAATTAAGGAAATAGGTAAGAATTCATTCTTTTTATATGTCATGGATGTTGTGCATGTTGTGGTATACAAAAATGAATGAAATTCATAAAGAATATGGAATAGGGGTGGTGGCCGTGTATGCCATGTGCATGTAAGAATCATGTTTTAATTATTCTAGCTAGTACTTGGTTGTTATTGTTGCGGATGTTATGTTGATAGGGGAAGTTGAATGGTTTTTGGAGAGGTTGTAGCCATGCAAACATGTTGTGGCCGTGAGTTATATATTGTATGTGTAGCCGTGTATATGCGTTGAATGATGAAAGAAGATGAGCCAATTTTACTTAGTGTTTTGGTTGTTGTTGTGTTATGGATACTATGTTGCTAATGAATGCATAATAATCTTGTGAAATTGTAGAAGTTGGAAACTTGTGATTGAAGTATTTAAATTGAATATTATGTTCTCGCATGTATGAAGGATAATGTTGGAAGTATGGTGTCGTTGGCATATGAATTATAACGTTCTTATTGGAGTTGGAAGGTTTTGAAAGAAGTAGTATATTGATTGAGTTGTTATAATATAACTTGGATTGAATATGGAAATTGTTAGTATGGTTGTTGATATTGTGGTTAATAGTTTGGCCGGGTTTGAATTCCCGGATTGTGATTGATGAGAAATTTGGCTATATTGAATGTTGAGGATGGTATATTTACAAAGGAAGTGCTGCCGAAATTTCGGTAGCCAAGTGTTTCCTTAAGATTCTAACTCTAAGAATCCTAATAAGAGTTTTGGTAAACATGACCAATTTGCAGATTTTGACGAGATTGCGACGTGAATTTGGAATAGCAAAAGGAGCGGAAAGAGGTATGTAAGGTTTCCCTCTTTCTTTCTTGGCATGTCCTAGGCACAATAGGTTGGACACGGGCCTCGGGGACAATTCCTTCCCTAGGAATCCGAGATTGAAATCAACCCTTTTTCATTCAATAGAATTGAATTAATATGTTGCATAAAATGTTGGAAAACTTCCTAAATACCTACAACTCGCATAAATAGGACCCGACTACCTCAGAACTCTCACAAGTGACGTCTTAGAACGTAACAGGTGCAAATTACGTACGCCACCTCATTTGACTCGAGGTGGGCCCACTGTTCCCGGATTTTCTTTATCGTTCCGTTATCAAACGATAAGTGTTGTAACTACTCTAATGAGAATATTTCTATGAAGACAATGATAACGATGATGTAAGGAAGAGTATATGTCTATGATAAGTATGATGAGAATGATTCCATGACTAAGAGCCTTACGTTAAGATCCCAACGCTAATATGAAAGTGTTGAATTAGTTCTTAGTTTTTTTAAATTTATTCCTTGGTTATGATACTATTTCCTAAAGATTTCAAGCATATGAACCAACGTTTATGATGTTCATGATCTCGTTTCACGTTTCCTTTTAATATTATTTTCCGTTGATAGTTCCGTCTATTAATTATCGTTCTGTATATGAGATATGAAAAATATGTACATGGGGTGGGGGGTAGGGATACTTGGAAATTGGGAAGGAAACTATGTTTCATTGCCACCTGGTCAGCTGGCTTATCATCCCGGACGCGGGATGCCCGGACGCGGGATATATGGGCGAGCCGATGTATTTCGGTGCTATGTGGGCGAGCCGACACTGTTCGGTGCTATGGTACTATGACACACTATGCTATGCTATGGTACTATGACACACTATGCTATGCTATGGTACTATGACACACTATGCTATGCTATGGTACTATGACACACTATGCTATGCTATGGTACTATGACGCACTATGCTATGCTATGCTACTATGACGCACTATGCTATGCTATGATACTACGATACACTACGATATGCTATGATATGACAAAAATTCTATTTTCTATGTCTATGAAAAGAAATACTCTCTTTTTCTAAAAAGGAAAAACAAGCATATATGGTATTCGCCTCCAGAGGCATTCCTATGTATAGGTTACCTCTTGATCTTATGATAGGTTCTATATTCCCATACAGTTGATACTCATATGTTTAATTCTCACTATGTTACTATTCACGCCTTACATACTCAGTACATTGCTCGTACTGACCCCTCTTCTTCGGGGGCTGCGTTCATGCCGCGCAGGTACACACAGGTGAGCTGAAGATATTAGCAGAAGGTGTTCCAGCGAGATTGGCGAGCTCCATTCTCTCCGGAGTGCTGCCGAGTCAGTGTACACGAGTGCTATGGTATCTGACTATGTTAGAGACTTTGCAGACAGAGTCATGTACATAAGATGTCCGTTGTGAGCGGCTCTATAAGCCGTCGTATTGTTATATATGATATTACAGATTTTGTACCGTCGCAAATTGTGTCGATTTGAAAGATGTACCGTATGTTGTTTTCAAAAAAAAATTCATTACGCATCTATGGCCGGATAGGGGCCCATTATGTCTACGAGTGCTATGACAGTTAGAGGGTTCGCTCGGCCCTAAGTCAGGGTTGGGTGCCCATCACACCCTATCGGAAATTGGGGTGTGACACCCCACCTTGATCTTAAGCCACAACGCATTAATACACAATTTTGTAGTTGCAACTATTCGCCGTCTGGATCGGGATTTGGGAATTATACCTGGTTTCGGGCTAAAAAGTTGAGGGTTGGACGGTTTGGAAAGTTTCTGGATTATTTAAGGATGTTTTGGCTGTGTTTAGTCGAAAATGCGGGGGTCTCCCCCTTTAAATAGCGGTCCAGGTTCTGCCTGGACCGACTTAATTTTCCTTCAGCGCGTTCGCGCTGGCTTATTTTTTCTGCCTGCACCTTCGTTCAGTAAAATGGTTATAACTCTTGATCCCGATATCATGTGAGGTCCCACAACCTATGGTTGGAAATCTCTTTCAATTATCTACAACTTTAATTCTTGCTATTTTTCCAAATTCCGAACTTACAATATCGTTTTGACCCCTCCAAGTCAGATCATCCGAAAATATTTCCTTAAATCGTCTTTTTGGAGGGCCTATGCCCATATTTGGCTTATGGATCCTTCTTAGGACTTGCTCAACTTTCTATGTACTACTCATATATCACTTCATATGTCTTTTATAAAACTCCGATGTGTGGGCCCCACTTAGCTTGCAGCAACGAGGGCTTTTCATCAAGTGCCATATGAACCAATTCACCCCATATGGTCTCCAAATGTCATATATATGTTATTATTACATTCTTATAATATAACCTTCATCCCAAACGTGTGCCTCAAAAATTTTTCAGCGCGTTCACGCCTCGTAGTGGCGCGTTAGCGCTGTGTTGGCCCTTGGCCTTCTGCGCATTCGCGCCACTCCCAGGCGCGTTCGTGCAGACCATTTTCCTGGTCTGCCAGCCTGACTTGTAACGTCTATATCTCCTTACCCCGATGTCCTATTGAGGAGCGATTTGTTGCGTTAGAAACTAGGCTTCCCGAACTTCACTTTTGACTTTTGTTTCACTTCAAAACTCTTAATATACTAAAACATATTTTTTCTTCCAGTTAGACCAAAATTTCCATACCAAACCTTGCCCAACTTTCCTTCAAATCCTTGGAAGCTTAATCCCTTAGTTCACTGGTTTTCCAATCCTCCTATAACCCATTACGCGAACTCGGACTCTTTTAATCGTAACACGAGCACCTATGATCTTGCATCTTCTCGACAATAACTCCGATGTCTGCACTTGAATAGCTAATGCCTAACGAGTCTCAACGTACAAAAATTACGGGTGTAACATCTTTGCCTTATATAACTGTGTATATAAACACTCCTTCTCTTATATACCATTAAGTTTAGCACATAAATGGAGAGGCAAATTAGCACTTGAGGATTAAGCTTAAGCTTTCCCTGATGTCTACCATGCCTGGGGTTCATAGAAACCCTTTGGATCTTGTGTGGCATCAGGATTAAGAAGGAGAAAGTTTTCCATATTTGTGCTACTTTTAGCATCTCTATAGTTGTGTATATCTATGGTATATTGGTTGGAAAATATGTATATATTATTCTATGGACAAATAATCCCGTGATCTGCTCCATTCTATTTGTATATTTGGGCTTTGTTCTTGTGTTATTACAGTTCATGTGGGCTTAGTGATATCAAGCCCATAACTTTGTATTCTTGGGCTTGTTTTTTTCCTCCTGCCTCAGTCCATAAGAGTTAATGTGTTTTTCTAGTCGAATTTTCTTTCAAGTGTGGTGAATGTTTTATTCTTGTGACTTAGTGTGCTATATGCTCCTTTACTTAAGAGCATTTTTATTTTGATGCTTTCTAATTCATGTCACCTCTCTCTTTGCTTGCATGAAAATCCCATTGTTTGGGACACTCCTATTACGTAAATTCGTTGGGCCAAATGCCCAATATCCTCTTTGATCAAGTCCGTGGGAAAATGAATAAAGGGAAGCTGATATGTTTTGAAGGCCCAGCCAATGGGTGAAAATGGCACTGATGGGCTTGGGTAAGCGCATCAGTTAAAAATTCACTTTCCCTCCCTTCTCCATTTTATATATATTTGGCATGTATATCTGTTGTATATGTACTGAATGTGTAATATTGAAACTGCTGTGGATGTAGAACTTAGGAGAAACATGTAGTATTTAAGGAGTTGCCAAACCATTTTCAAAACTCAAGCAATAACCATTTTCGAGCAATAACAAATTTTAAAGGTTCAAAACTATGAGTTAGCGCAAAGAACAAAAAATGGGATTTGGCTAGAGTTTGAATTGGATCAAGCTTTTAAACAAGGCAAAGTACCAAAAAGTAGAAAATCGAATGGACTTGGCTAATTTGGACAAATTAAGAACTGAACTTGGTTTTGAATGAAATTTTTTGAAGGAAATAAAGTCACTATTGGGCCTAGAAGCCCAGAATTTACTTTGGACGAAAAAAGGGGACAAAACTGTTGGGCTGAATCTGAGGAGTGACGGATCTGGACTTGGAATATAATTTGACTCTATGGGCTTCAATGATAAAAATTGGACTTGAAACAGTTGTATTTTCTTTTATACATATATATATATATATATATATATATATATATATATATATATATATATATATATATATATATATATATATATATATATATATATATATATATATATATATGTGTATATATATATATGTATATATACACACACATATATATATATATACACACATACATATATATATATACACACACACACACACACACACACACACACACATATATATATATATATATATATATAAATGGAGATATATTCCATATTTTCTATATATGTATAATAAAACCCGTAAGTACTAAACCCATTTTGTTAGGACTAGAATAGTAGCGACCCTACTAGGAAGAAATCCCGGGTGTGTCCTAATCCGGCAACAAAGTGAGTTGAACACTTGCGCGAATTTTTCTAAACCAAAACCCCTTTTTATAAGGGGAATTTTTGCCAAATTTTTTCTCGAAAGTTTATGATGTGAATAAGAGATAACATTTTTTGAGGAAAAATAAACACTTTTGAACAAATAAATACATTAATCACACATTGAAGCTCGTAGGTCAACCGTATTCTATGGATCTTTAATACTAGGGTGCGTAAAACCTTCCCTAGGGGATCACCAGAACCATTGCCTCGAACTTTGGTCCAAAAGATTTTTACTTATTTTTGCAAAAATCTTTAACTCGGTTTTCCTAGTTTTCCATAATAAATTAGGTGGCGACTCTAAAAAATATAAAATCTAATTAGAGCACCAATAACCTCGTAATAGCTTTTATGCATTAACTCGCATAAAAGCGAACCGTAACACCTGCACTAAGGCTGGCAGCCGAGGGCGAGCGACAACTAGAGGGAGCGGCAGAGCGAGAGGCTGCGGGACTTCCCCAAGCAGGGTCAGGGCTCCTGCGGTAGGTCAGCAGCGAGAGAGGTCTCCATCTCCTAAGCTCGAGTATCAGCCGGATAGAGGCCAGGCCGCAGAGGATGGTATGGCCCCAGCACGGACACTGCATGAGGTTAATTCTCATCAGGCCATGCACGACACTATGGCTCGAATTCTACTTCATATTGATGCCCAGCAGAAAGTAGCTGGTGTTACTACTCCTGGCGGGGGTTCACTGGCTCGAGTATGGGCGCCGGCCTCTGAGCAAGGACATACGCGGGTAGCACATCCCGCCGCAGCTATGGCTCCTTGCATTGATGCGATACCCACTCCTAGTGATGATATTAGGCCCATGGAGGGCGCTGTTATGACTGCTTCTGATCAGAACCTGGTTGGGAGATTCAAGAAATTAGAGCCGTCGAGGTTTGCTGGTACTTCATCTGAGGTCGCTTATGAGTTTATTCTTGATATGCACGAGTTGCTGCACCATATAAGGATCGTGGAGACCCACAAGGTTGATTATGTGTCCCACCAATTTTGCGGTGACGCGAAGACGTCGTGGAGATATTTTGTGGCTTGCAGACCTGAAGGTTCCCCTCCTTTGACTTGGACTCAGTTTTACCGAGCCTTTCTTGAGAAGTATGTGCTCCGGTCCTTGCGAGAGGTGCGTAGGGAGGAGTTTTTGCATCTAGAGCAGAGGGGCATATCTTTGGAGTCTTATGTGATCTGCTTCCTATATTTGGCCTGCTATTCTACTCCTTTGATCCCTGCTGAGGCCGATGGGATCAGGCGTTTTGTTGGGGGACTAGTGGGCTCTCTACAGATTCCTTGTCTTCAGATGGAGTCTATGGAGGCTTCCTTCCAGTCCATTATCGAGCATGCTTTTATGGTTGAGGGCGCTAAGGCCCGGGCTTTTGGTGCTAGTGACAAGAGACAGTGTCAGACTGGCAGTTTCGGAGGTTATGGTTCGAGGGGCGTAGTCAGTTTTCAAGGCGACCTCAGTCATATTCCGATCGTCCCATGCATTTAGCTTTACCGGCTTTCTCTAGTGAGCCGCCCAGGCAGGGGGCTCCTAAGAGTTCGTTCTCCAGACCAGTGGACAAGGCTGCTTCACCCGGTCAGAGATTCTGTGATTGTTGATCGAGTCTACCGGTCTTGTTTGGTTACTTTTATGGGGTATGACACTTGGGTAGATTTGATAATTCTCGATATGGTGGACTTTGATGTTATATTGGGTATGTCCTGGATTTTTCCTTATCATGCAATTTTGGACTGTCACGCCAAGACAGTCACCTTAGCCATGCGGGGAATCCCTAGGCTCGAGTGGAGAGGTACTCCTAGTCCCGCTCCGAAGAAGATAATTTCCTTTCTTCGGGCGAAGAAGATAGTAAGTAAGGGGTGTCTAGCTTATTTGGCTCATGTTCGTGATATAACTATTGTATCTCCACCCCTTGAGTCTATCCCTATTGTGAGAGGGTTCATAGAGGTATTCCCGTCGGATCTACTAGGTATGCCACCCGATTGCGACATTGATTTCTGTATTGACTTATATCTGGGCACTCGTCCCATTTCTATTCCGCCATATCGGATGGCACCTGTCGAGTTGAGGGAGCTTAAGGAGCAGTTACAGGATTTATTGAGCAAGGGGTTCATTAGACTGAGTGTCTCCCCTTGGGGTGATCCTGTGTTATTTGTGAAGAAGAAAGATGGGGCCATAAGGATGTGTATTGATTGCCGCCAGTTGAACAAGGTCACTATTCGGAACAAGTGCCTTTTGGCTCATTTGATGATCTATTTGACTAGCTTCAGGGTGCTTCGGTGTTTTCAAAGATTGATTTGCGTTTCGGCTATCACTAGTTGAAGATCAGGGCGGAGGATATTCCGAAAACATCCTTTCGGATGAGATATGACCACTATGAGTTTCTAGTTATGTCTTTTGGACTTACCAATACCCCGGCTACATTTATGACCTTGATGAATGGCATCTTTATACCATTCTTGGATTCCATTGTGATTGTATTCATTGATGACATCTTGGTGTATTCTAAGAGTAGGGAGGAGCATGAGGGCCATCTTCGTTCTGTTCTTGGGTTGTTGAAGAAACATAGCCTGTTTGCTAAGTTTTCTAAGTGTGAGTTCTGGTTGGAGTCTGTAGCATTCTTGGGCTATGTTATGTCTAAGGATTGAATTATGGGGGATCCACAAAAGATTGAAGCTGTGAAAGGTTGGGCGAGGCCCACTACTGTTACTGAAATTCGTAGTTTTGTATGTTTGGCCAGTTCTTACCATCGCTTTGTGAAGGGTTTTGCTGCTATTGCTTCATATTTTACTAGATTGACTCAGAAGGATGTTCCCTTCCAGTAGACGGATGATTGTGAGGTGCGCTTTCAAAAGCTCAAGCTTCTTTTGACCACAGCTCGAATCTTAGTATTGCCCGTGGATGGTAAGAATTTCGCTGTCTATTGTGATGCCTCCCGTATGGGTTCGGGTGCTGTGTTGATGCAGGAGGGTAGAGTGATAGCTTATGTTTCGCGTCAGTTGAAGGTTCGTGATGAAGATTTGGATGCATTATTTGTACGGTGTTCATTATGAGGTCTTGACCGATCATCGTAGTCTTCAACATGTGTTTACCCAGAGAGTTCTTAATTCTAGGCAGCGCCGATGGATGGAGCTCCTAAAGGACTACGACATCTCTATTCTGTATCATCCCGAGAAAGCCAATGTGATGGCTGATGCCTTGAGTCGCAAGGCAGAGAGTATGAGGCGTTTAGCTCGATTGATTGTTACCGAGCGTCTGTTGGCCATGGAGGTTTAGACTCTGGCCAACAATTTCGTTCGCCTCGATATTTCAGCCCCGGGCAGGATTTTGGCTTGTATAGAGATGAGGTCTTCTTTATTGGATCGGATCAGGACTCATTAGTTAGCTGACGCTCCGTTTAGAAAGATTCGAGATAGAGTTTTGAGGGGTGAGGCCAAGGAGGCCGTGATTGATTTTTAGGGCATTTTGAGGATTAGAGGGCTCGTGTGCGTTCCTCGTGTTGGTAATTTGATTCTGTTGATCTTGTCTGAGGCTCATAGCTCTCGCTATTACATTCATCCGGGGGCGACTAAGATGTACCGAGACTTGAGACAGCACTATTGATGGCGTCGGATGAAGAGAGATATAGTTGACTTTATGGCTAAGTGTGGGAATTGTCAGCGGGTAAAGTATGAGCACCGGTGACCCGGTGGGGTGCTTCAGAGGATACCCATCCCCGAGTGAAAAAATGGGTGAGGATTACCATGGATGTAGTCACGGGTCTTCCGAAGACCCTTGGCAAGTTTGATTCCATTTTGGTGATAGTTGATCGGTTGACTAGCCCGCTCACTTTGTTCCACTTCAGGTTTCCTATAACACGGAGAAGTTAGCCAACATATACATTCGAGATATTGTGAGATTACATTGGGTTCCTATTTCTATTGTATCTGATCGGGACACTATCTTCACTTCCAATTTTTGGAGGGCGTTTCATGAGGAGTTGGGGTACCCGATTGGATTTTAGTACAGCTTTCCATCCCCAGACCGATGGCCAGTCCGAGTGGACCATTCAGGTGCTCGAGGATATGTTGAGAGTGTATGTTATTGGTTTTGGTGGTCATTGGAATCAGCACTTGCCTTTGGTAGAGTTTGCATACAATAATAGTTATCATTTAAGCATTGGCATGGCGCCTTTTGAGGCTTTGTATGGTAGGAGATGTAGATCTCCGGTTGGATGGTTCGATGGGTTTGAGGCTCGGCCTTGGAGTACAGATTTGTTGAGAGAGCCCCTTGATAGAGTGAGGGTTATTCAGGCCAAACTTTTGCTGTACTTTTGCCAACTCAAAGTCAGCAAAAGATGTATGCAGATCGAAAGGTTCGAGATTTGAAGTTTGCTATTGGTGACCAAGTTCTATTGAAGGTTTCAGAGAACTAGTAAATATTAAACACGGGAAGTACCAGTTTGGGGTAGGATACAAGCCATGTCTAGCAGAAGAAGAGGAAGCAGATATAGACCGAGAGGTCCTGTTGAAATGAGAAAACCATTCCCCCATCTCTACCAATCCTTCACTACATGCCCATTGAGCCACAACGGCAAAGATCCAGAAGAGGGTTTGAGGTCGGTGTTCTAGGAAGGAGAATATGCGGCCATCATTGAAGAATGCTTTGAAGCATCAGAGATTCGCCCTGCTGAACCAGGAGAGACAACATGCGGATGGACTTCTACCCCATTGTTCACTCTGCGTAATAATACAAAGGCCACAAATAATGTCATGACATGTTACGAAGCAAGTGAAAATGACAATGAACAAAATGACGATCAATAAGAAGAGACAGCTAAATCGGAGGGGTTAATAGATGTTGAAGAAGAATATGAGAACAGACCCACACCAAACCTAGAGGAAACAGAAGCAGTTAGTCTAGGAAGTGAGGAGTTGGTAAGGGAGACAAGAATAAGTGTGCACTTAACGGTAGCCGAGAATGAAGGATATCAAAACCTACTGAAAGAGTATGAGGATGTTTTCGCTTGGTCATACGCCGATATGCCGTGTCAGAGTATGAATATTGTTGCCCACAGGTTGCCAATCCTCGAAGGGTTCGCCCGAGAAAACGTAAAATCGGGCGACCTAAGCCTAAGGTCAGCATTCGAATTAAAGAAGAGGTAGAAAAACAGATTCAGTCAGGGGTCGTTAATGTGACACCATACCCGACATGGTTAGCAAACATAGTTCTGGTACCAAAGAAAGATGGAAAAATAAGGATTTGCATGGATTACCCTGATCTCAACCACGCTAGCCCAAAGGATAACTTCCCGCTCCCAAATATTCACATACTCATTGATAACTGCGCCAAGCATGACGTATAATCTTTTGTGGATTGCTACTCAGGCTATCATCAAATATTAATGGATGAAGAAGATGCTCAAAAAACGGCATTCATCACACCGTGGGGAGTGTATCATTACCGGGTAATGCCTTTCAGACACAAGAATGTCGGCGCTACTTACATAAGGGCAATGACCGCCGTCTTTCATGATATGATGCACAAAGAAATTGAGGTGTACGTGGACGACGTCATCATCAAATCCCGAGTAGGTGAGGACCACCTCGAACATTTACGGAGATTCTTTGACAGACTCCGCAAATACAATTTGAAGTTGAATCCTGCAAAATGTGCATTTGGAGTGCCCGCTGGAAAATTACTAGGGTTCCTAGTCAGTCGTCGGGGTATCGAGTTGGATCCCACCAAGATCAAAGCAATCCAAGAGCTACCACCTCCTAGAATAAAGAAAGAGGTCATAAGCTTCTTAGGAAGACTGAATTACATCGGGCGCTTCATTACCCAATCCATAATGATTATAGAACCACTCCTCAAGCTTCTCAAGAAAGATGCTCCAACCAAATGGACAGAAGACTGTCAGAAAGCTTTTGACACAATCAAAAGATACCTATAAATCCACCTGTCTTGGTCCCGCTAAGGCCAGGAAGTCCTTTGCTGCTATACATGTCAGTATCAAAAAATGCCTTTGGATACATGTTGGCCCAAAACGATGAGACAGGCAAGAAGGAGAGGGTCATCTATTACATCAGTAAAAATTTCACACCTTGCGAATCCAGATACTCTTTGGTGGAAAAGACGTGCTGCGCTCTAACCTGGGTGTCTCAGAAGTTGAGACACTATATGGCTGCCTACACGACTCATTTGATTTCAAGATTGGATCCGCCAAGGTACATCTTTCGCCAACCCATGCCCATAGGGAAGCTGGTAAATGGCAAATGCTTTTAAGTGAGTTCGACATCCAGTACGTCGCGCAAAAAGGCGCTCAAAGGCCGCATTGGCGTACTAATTGGTGAGCCAGTAGATGACAATCCAGTACCTTTATGGACTTATTTCCCAAATGAAGAAATAATGACAATTGAGGGTAAAGATGAACCAGGATGGAAAGTATACTTTGATTGAGTAGTCAATTTTAAGGGATCAGGAATCGAAGCCGTATTGGTTTCAGACTAAGGCTAATATTATCCAGTGGCGGCCAAATTAAGTTTCAATTGCACTAACAACATAGCTGAATATGAAGCCTGTGTCTTGGGTCTACGTTTAGCTCTCGACATAGATGTAAAAAAGCTTCTGGCAATTGGCGACTCAGATTTGCTAATCCACTAAGTTTGAGGAGAGTGAGCCACCAAAAATGAAAAGATCATACCATACGTCAGACTTGTACAAAGATTGGCAGATCGTTTCCAAGAAGTCAAGTTCAAACATATACCAAGAACTCAAAATGAGTTTGTCGACGCTTTGGCAACAATAGCATCCATGATCCAAAGATCCTGACAGTAGATACATTGATCCTGTCAAAATTGAAATTAAAGATTAGCCAGCCCACTGTGCTTTTGTAGAAGCTGAGTTTGATGGAAAGCCTTGGTATATTCACATTAAAATGTTCTTAGAGAAAGGAGAATATCCCGAAGGAATCACCTTGAATCAGAAGAGGACTATCAGGAAATTGGCAAATGGCTTTTTCCCTAACAAGAATGTCCTTTACAAAAGAACTCCAGATTTGGGATTGCTTAGGTGTGTTGATTCTTTTGAAGCCACAAAATTAATTGAAGAGGTGCATACTGGAACCTACGGGCCCCATATGAACGGGTTCGTACTAGCAAAGAAAATTTTGAGAATAGGTTATTACTAGATGACCATGGAAAATAACTACAGCAGGTTTGTCCAAAAGTACAACAAGTGTCAGATTCATGGAGACTTGATAAAAGTCCCTCCAACAAAACTAGATGCTATGACATCACCTTGGCCATTCGCCGCTTAAGGCATGGATGTCATAGGACCAATTGAGCCAGCGGCGTCAAACAAACATCATTTCATCTTGGTTGCCATAGACTACTTCACCAAGTGGGTGGAAGTAGCATCTTATTCATCAGTGACAAAGAAAGTGGTCACGGACTTTGTGCGCAACAACATCATATGCCGATTTGGCATCCCAGAATCAATCATAACAGACAATGAGGCTAGCCTAAATAGCCACTTGATGAGAGACATGTGTGCGCAGTTCCGGATCACCCACCGGAATTCAACCGCATATCGACCACAAATGAATGGGGTTGTAGAAGCCGCCAACAAAAACATCAAGAAAATCCTCTGAAAGATGATTGATAACTACAAAGATTGGCATGAACAATTGCCTTATGCATTGCTGGGATACCGTACTATGGCCAGGACCTCAACTGGAGCCACTCCATACTTGTTGGTGTATGGCACCGAAGCGGTGATACTAGCTGAAGTAGAAATCCCTTCACTTCGGATAATACAAGAAGCTGAGTTGGACGATGCGGAGTGGATCCGTAAAAGGTATGAGCAATTGGCTCTGATAGATGAAAAGAGGATGATCGCTATTTGCCAGGGTCAACTATACCGGCAAAAGAATGGCGCGTGCTTTCAACAAGCGTGTGAGAACTAGGGTGTTTCAAATTGGGCAATTGGTACTCAAACGAATATTCCCTAATCACAAAGAATACAAAGGGAAGTTTGCACCAAACTGGCAAGGGCCCTATATGGTACGAAAAGTGCTATCAAGAGGAGCCGTAGTGCTTGCTGAAATGGATGGTCAAGAGTGGCCAAAAGCGATAAATTCAGATGCCATCAAAAGATACTACGTGTGAAGAAGAAGATGACTACGAGGATTCAAAGTTTCCATAGTTTAGGTGTTCTTAAGTTTCATTTCCCTTTATGTGTAATTTTGCATTTCTGTTAGAAAACCAAATCCAAAATTATGTACGAACTACGCAAGGACCTGATTCCCTGTACTTATAAGGGGATATGTAGGCGTTTTTCCAAGGTTGATCGCTTTAACACAAAAAATCTAAAATTATGTATTTTGAACTACGTTACAACCTGATTCCCACTTGGGATACGTAGGCGCTCGTTCGAGTTCGGTCTCCCAAGGAAAATTCTAATATGTTTACCCTGAACTACATTTCGACCTGATTCTCGAAACGGGATACGTAGGCGCTCTCCCGAGCTCGGTCATTCCAAACAAAATTTCCAATAAACCTTAGGAAACTTTAGAAATAATTCAGCAAGAAAACGATAAAGGTAACCCCACAAGGAAACTGGGGCAGAATTTTTGAGAAAGATCTCAAAAATTCCTCAAGTGCGGCGAAATCAAGGAATGACAAGTACACACTTACACTGAGGCAAAATTTTTGAGAGGGTCTCAAAAATTCTTTCGACATAACGAAACTAGGGTTCGTATATGGACATATACGAACCGGGGCAAAATTTTCGAAAAGGATTTGAAAATTTTCACGAGTCGATACCAAGAAGAAGAAGAAGAAGAAGAGACGGGAGTCCTTGCTTGAGTAACTAATGTCATGACATTAAAAGGGCATATATAAAATATTATTTTCAAAACATATATGCATATATCTTCAAAAGAAAATCATCGCGCAAAAACTTTCCTAAAGGAAGAACAAAAGATTTTAAGGAAAATGAGCATCCTTTCCTACAAGATATGAGCGGAAGAAGTCCATACGTAGGAAAGGCGATCGACCATATAGGAAACTGACAAATTTTTCTGTGGATGCAGGAGCAAACAAGCATGGATGTTTTACACTAACGCGTTTGCTAGAATGTTTTAAACAGGATAGCGATGACAAGCAAAGCAAAGAAAAAAGTTCCAAGGATGGAAGCACAAAGAGTGGGCAAAAGGATAACGAAGTCCGTCCCAAGTGAAATTCCCATTACACTAACGAGTTTGTTCATTTTGCAGAGCACAATTATTTTTACAAAATAAAAACTTTAAAAGACTACTGGGAGATATAATCACGGTATCAAAAGCCGGGTTTCCACTAAGAAAAAATATTTTTGGATCAAGGTATTGAGACCCCGGCCTAGACGTTGCATAGCTTGCCTTGATACATTGGCTGAGTGGACGTCCAAAAATTCAAAAATTTAAAATGATGCGTTGATAGCGGGATCGAATGCCGTTACTCACAATCAAGTCTAGTCCTTTTAGAAGATGTAAATCCTGTCGACGGGCGGGTATTCTTCCCCGGAGTCAAAAAGGGAAGGTGTAAGTCTTGCCACCAAGGTAAGCTTCATTCCTCAAAATGACGATATGGATTAAGAGACAACGTGCCGAAGGGACTGAGTCGCCGTCCATATATATAGCCAAAAATTGGTAGCGTAATTCCGAGCTTGATGTCCGCAATTGTTGAAATACGAATGTGATTCCTACGTCAAGATTTGCGGTCGCTATTGCAGTCTATTTCAAGTTAACCTAATCATGGTTCAGGGGTAGTGGTAGTCATGAGAAAAGGCTCCGCCTTTGAATGTGCCGTAGTTAACTTGAAAATTCTGAATAAATGTTGTAATTTTGGACACAGGGGTTAGTGGTCATCATAAAGGAATATGATCCTGCACTCTGATAAGCAGTCTACATTTAGGTATTTTTGACTCTAGGTGATGTTAGACCAACTGGTATACCGCGGTTACCATATATGGATAACTGGATGATGTGATGCCAAATTTTCGAGGGTAGTGGACGTCGTAAGAAACAAAAATGGCCCCACACAAGAGAACATGGTTTTCATGATTGACATATCAAGTTACGAAAATGACAACCGGACTGGGGTGTGTAGGTTCACAAAAATGCGTTATAGCCCGACCCAGATCCCAACAGAAGTTACCATTTGAACGATGGAAACATCGGACGACGACAAAAAAAAAGTCGGTCGAAGTATCGTGATTATTATCCAGAGTAGATTGTTTTCAAAGAAAATATACACAAAAACACACACTACAGGAGAAAGGAAGAAGACGAATAAACATCTGCAAAAGGACGAATGTAACAGTAAAGGATGACAACAATGACAACAAAATGGCGAAACACCACACAGGTATGCCTATATTAAAAATTAAAATTTTAAAGACTAACACACAGGACTCAGCATTTGGAGAAGAGCTGTCACGACCCAACCGGAGGGCCGCGACGGGCACCCAGTGCTAACCCACCCGGGCACCTCTTATCATACTTTCACATTTACATCTAGGTGAGCCACATAGCTAAATCATACTTTCCATCCATTATTCATACTAATTCCATTGGGCAACAATTCATTTGTATCATCATCGACAACTATGCCCACAACAATATACATAAGCCGACGAGGCTAACAAAATGATATCCAAAATATAGGCCGACAAGGCCAAATACATCTAATCATATGCACATGTCTACGAGCCTCTAAGGAGAGTATGTCATATCATATAGGCAGGACAGGACCCCGCCATGCCTATAAATATGTACACAAAAGAATAAATACCAAAAGCTGTAACTCCGAATGAAATAGAGCTCCGCTATGTAGTTCCTGAGTAATAAAGCTATGGATCAAGCCTGTCACCCTGGCCACCTGCGGGCATGACGCAGCGTTCACAAATAAAAGGACGTCAGTACGAAGAATGTACTGAGTATGTAAAGCATGATCAACATTATTATGAAAGCATAATAGACAACATAAGAAATAGCATATGATGGGAGATAGTAGTATCATCGCCACAAACGCTTACTTGCTGTTCATAGGGACTTTCATTTCTAATGCGTGATTGTGTACATACATCCATATCCATATCCCTATCTGTATTCATATCCGTGCTCATTTACATTTCGTATCCATTTTCGTATTCATACTCATTTACACTTTCATTCCCATATTCATATTCATAATCGTATTCATATTCATATTCATAATTCATTTACATAGTCATATTCATAGCATACCCGACCATGAAGGATCGGTGTTTCACATACCGGCCATGGCAAGGCTCGGTGAGTATACATAACTAGCCCCGCCAAGGCTCGGGGTTATCCGTACGCATATATATATATATAGTGGTGCGCGCGCATTATATATATATATATTCTACCCGGCCATATAAGCTCGGGGTTTCATAATAGTTATACATATATACACATATACATAGGAGCTCATAATCATCTTTGACATCATTACCATCATGGTTCATTACATCTATCCCTAGAGGATTACTCATCATATAAAGAATTTAGTACAATCGTAACATACCGAGAATCATGAGCTTAGTAGCCTTTAAAGATAGAATCATTTGGAAGACATCATAGGCTCATAGAAGAGTAGATATTTTGCCAAGGAACCATGCCTTATGAAAGAAGGGTTACCCTTACATACCTTTCCGTTCAACTATTCTACCACTTGCACGTTCCCATTCAATGCTCACGTTTCTACCTTCATTAGAGTTATACTATCATTAGAAAATCGATAGCTTAGCATACATGACTAAAGATAGAAAAAAAATGGACAGCATCTCTTTTATTTATACAAATTCCTCCATATCATATATCAACTCCCAACCATCAATAATAACATTCACAACATCATAACAATAGTCTTTATTCACCTACATTATCCTTACTTCTCAATTCACTTCCAATCATCCATAGCCATGGTCATAGCACACGATTACATTCATTCATATACAATATCTATCCCATGTTCTTAACATCATTTATAACATAACCATAATCACAACATATCAAGAATCATGACTCAATCCAAGCTATTACTCAAAAATGACACTATTCCCACATTCATGACCCATTTTCTATATCCTTCTACAATCCAAGTGTTTCAACTTCTCAATACCTTAAACAACATGGAAATACCATAAAAATTACCTTAGATGGTGTAAGAATGAACCTTGGGTGGAAACACTTCACTTGAGCAAACCCTAGTTTCACCTTTACTCGGATTCCTTGTCTTGGATGAACTTTAATGGGTTTCTTACACTTGATTCACTTGGTTTGATGAAGTTGATCACTAATATCTCTTGAATTCTTGTGGGAGAAGTGTGGAGAAATGTTCTAGAGAGAAGGGGTATGAAGGAGAAATGAAATGAAATAACTTGGACCCCTTATTAATAATACTCAAATCTGTCCCGTTCATTTTCTACGGACCAACATACGGTCCGTATAAATTTCACTGACCATATGTCTTGCCGTAGATTTGGTCCAGTGAGGCTGGCCATCTGGGCTGATTATACGGCCAAACATACGGCCAGTATGTTGGGCCGTATAATGCCCAGTTCTTCCGAACTCATTCTCATCGACTCGTTTGATCTCCAATCCTTATGGAACCTTCTTAACACTTGTTTATCACCTCGTTAACAATCTAAGGGATGTTATAACTCTTCTCCAAAGCATCATTAAATCATTATTAACATGTTACTCATAAATCCTTTCCGATACATATCGTATGCCTTGCCTTCTCTTGGCAAACTTTCTCCTCTTACCTCGAATGTCTTTGAAATCTTAATTAGGGTCATCAAATGTCATTCGTTACTTATTGAAATACCATATACTTCGTGCTCTTCATTAGTCTATTCACTGTGCATCAACGAAAATTTTTTCGAGGTGTAACATCCTTCCCCCCTTAAGAACATTCGTCCTCGAATGTTAAGTCCTCAAGGATTGTATAAATATTTCGCCAGAGTTTCCCCTATAATATGGAACTACCATCCTGTCACAACAGCCCATAATAACAATGCCTCACAGGGCCACCACATAATAGCAATAGAGTTTGGCCACACACGACCCAAATGCATAAAAAGGAAAACATACATACCTTATGATCTTGATGTCTCATCTTTGATCTCTTTCGGGGGCTGAAATAAGTGCGGGTACTTGGATTTCATAGTTTCTTCCGCTTCCCATGTCATCTCTTCTCGGATATTGTTTCTCTACAAAACCTTAACTGAGGCCACTTCTTTGTTTCTAAGCCTTTGTACTTGCCTATCTAATATGGCAATGGGTACCTCTTCATAAGTCAACTTTTCTTTCACTTGAACATCATTTACTGGCACGATCCTAGTAGGATCTCCAACACATTTACGAAGCATCGAGACATGAAAAACTGGGTGAACTTACTCCAAATCAGGAGGTAGATCTAACTTGTAAGCCACTTTGCCTACCTTGCGCACAATCTCATAAGGCCCAATGTACCGGGGACTAAGCTTTCCCTTCTTATCAAATCTCATAACGCCCTTCATTGGCGACACCTTTAGGAATACCCAATCTTTAACTTGGAACTCTAAGTCCCTTCGACGATTATCCGCATAGGACTTTTGACGACTTTGGGCTGCTAATAGTCGACCTTGTATGAGCTTAACTTTTTCTATGGCTTGCTGGACCAAGTCTGGCCCTATCAATTTAGTCTCTCCTGCTTCAAACCACCCAATTGGGGATCTACACTTTCGCCCATATAAAGCCTCATACGGAGCCATTTGGATGCTAGAATGATAAGTATTATTATAAGCAAATTCAATAAGTGGTAAGTGATCATCCTAATTACCTCCAAAATCTAACATACATGCCCGTAACATATCCTCGAGGGTCTAAATGGTACGTTCAGCTTGTCCATTAGTCTGCGGATGAAATGTCGTGCTAAGGCTCATATGAGTCCCCAAACCCTCTTGGAAGGACTTCCAAAAATTAGCTGTAAACTGAGTGCCTCTATCAGAGATGATAGATACTGGGACACCATGAAGTCGCACTATCTCTTTAACATAAATCTTTGCATAATCTTCTGCCACATATGTAGTTCTGACTGGTAAGAAATGAGCTGACTTCGTGAGTCTATCCACAATCACCCATATAGAGTCATACTTACGTCGAGAACGGGACAAGCCTGTAATGAAGTCCATGTTAATTACTTCCCACTTCCAAGTTGGAATTTCTATAGCTTGCAACAATCCGCTCGGCTTTTGGTACTCGATTTTCAGTTGTTAACAGTTGGGACATTGAGCTACGAATTTCGCTATATCCTGCTTCATCCCATTCCACTAATATACGGATTTGAGATCATGATACATTTTTTTTGCTCCGGGGTGGACAGAATAACGAGAACAATGAGCTTCTCTCAATATTTGGTGGCGTAAACCTGCCACATCAGGAACACATAATCTGCCTTGGCATCGAAGAACTCCATCTCCTGGGATCTCAAATGATGACTTCTCCTTTTGAGGGAGTGTATCTCTGTAATGCATTAGCATGGGATCTTCGTATTGTCGCTCTTTCACTTCCATTACTAGCGACGAGACTGCTGAATTCTGAATGGTAGTTCCCCTGCTACTTGAGTCCACTACTCGAACTCCTAGGCTAGCTAACTCGCCGGAGCTCACGAGCCATTTCTCTTTTCTCCGGTAGTACATCACACAAACTTCCCATGATCTACGGCTAAGAGCATCAGCCACAACATTTGCCTTTCCGGGTGATGTAGGATATCAACATCATAATCTTTTAGCAATTCCAACCATTGTCGTTGCCGCAAATTCAACTCTTTTTTGCTTGAAGATATATCTTGGCTCTTGTGATCTGTGTAAATATCCACATGAACACCATACAAGTAATGTCTCCACATCTTTAATGCATGAATCACTGCAGCCAATTCAAGGTCATGGGTTGGATAATTTTCCTCATGTTTTCGTAATTGCCTTGAAGCATACGCAATCACCTTACCATGTTGCATCAACACACAGCCTAGCCCAATGCCTGAAGCATCGCAATAAACAACATAACCTTCTAATCCTTCTGGAAGTGTCAGGACTGGGGCAGAACTCAATCTATCTTTTAGCTCTTGGAAACTACGTTCACAAGCATCTGTCTATTGAAACTTTGCTGATTTCTGGGTCAGCTTTGTGAGTGGTGCAGAAATAGAAGAAAAGCCTTCTACAAACTTCCTGTAATAACCTGCTAAGCCCAGAAAACTACGAACCTCCGTAGGAGTTGTGAGCCTTGGCCAGGTCTTCACGGCCTCAATCTTTTGGCTATCTACCCGAATACCATCGGCTGAAACAATGTGCCCCAAGAATGCCATTGAGTTCAACCAAAACTCGCACTTAGAAAATTTCGCAAACAACTCTCGAGTTTGAAGAACTCTAAGGACAGTACGCAAATGATCCGCATGTTCTGCCTCGGATCTAGAATACACCAAGATATCATCAATGAATACAATCACAAATAAATCTAGGAAGGGCCTGAACATATCGTTCATCAAATCCATAAACACTGCCGGTGCATTAGTTAGTCCAAATGACATCACCCGGAACTCAAAATGGCCATATCTTGTTCTGAAGGCTGTCTTAGGGATATCTTTCTCCCTAACTCTCACTTGATGATACCCGGACCTCAAATCTATCTTTGAAAACCATTTGACACCTTGTAATTGATCAAATAAGTCATCAATCCTCGGAAGAGGATATTTATTCTTAATCGTCACCTTATTCAATTGCCGATAGTCAATGCACATTCGCAAGGAGCCATCTTCTTTCTGACAAACAATACGGGTGCTCCCCACGGGGATGAACTAAGCCTAATAAAGCCTTTCTCAAGCAAGTCTTTCAATTGCTCCTTCAACTCTTTCAATTCTGCGGGGGCCATTCTATAAGGTGGAATAGATATAGGTTTGGTGCCTGGCAACACATCAATAGCAAAATCAATCTCCCGCTCGGGAGGGAGGCCTGGTGACTCTTCCGGAAACACATCCGAAAATTCATTCACCAAGGGGACTGAATGAAGAGTTGGCGGTTCAGCTTCTACATCTTGAACCTAAACTAGATGATAAATGCAACCTTTTGTGATCATTTTCCTTGCCTTGAGGTAGGAAATAAACCTACCTTTTGGTAATGCAGTATTCCCTTTCCATTCTAAAACTGGTTCTCCCAGAAACTGGAAACGAACAATTTTCATCCTACAATCAACATTGGCATAACAAGAAGCCAACCAATTCATGCCCATAATAACATCAAAATCCACCATTTTTAACTCATGTAAGTCAACCACAGTATGATGGTAACAAATCACAACTATACAACTTTTATATACTCGGCTAGCTATTACCGATTCACCAACTGGTGTAGATACCTCAAAAGGTTTGATCGACTCCGGCTTGACTCTAAACCGACCCGCAATATATGCGATTAACATATGACAATGTGGAGCCCGAATCTATCAAAGCATATACATCATGAGAAAATACCGATAATATACCTGTGACAACATCAGGAGAAGACTCAAGATCTTGGAGTCCAGCCAAAGCATAAATATGATGCTGAGGACCGCTAGAACTGGGGGCTCTCCTTCTGCCTCTACCATGGCCAACCGGCGCATGTGAACCTGGCCCCATAGGGCAAATGGATGATGAAGATCCGGCTACCGACCCTGAAGGCTGGGCCCTACCTCTACCACCAACTGAGGGGCAATCGCGCATAATGTGGCCTGGCCGACCACATGAATAGAAAACCTCTTAGCCTAATCGGCATTGACCCCAATGTAACTTTTCACACTGGGAACATCGTGGCACGGGTAGTCTCGCCTGACCCAAATCACCCCTGAGCAGAGATCCCGAAAAGCTCTGACTCGGTCCGGAATGAGTAGATCTATCAAATCTCTGGCCTAAAACCCGTGGAGACACACTAGTCATAGAATGGCCTGAATGCCTCGAAAACTGCTATTTGTGCCCGCCTCTATACTCACTCATCAGACCCGAAGATCTAGCCCTCTTGTTATACCCTCTATCATGCTCACGCTTACTTCTTTGTTGTTGGCTTTCTTCTAAATTCTGGGCATGGGCCTAAATGCGTGAAATATCCATGTTGTCCTGAAGGGACCTAGTCAAGCACCTATCCATCAAATGTGGCCCTAGGCCTTTCACAAATTAGTACACTCGGTCACCCATATCCCGTACCATGGCCGAAGCATACCTAGCCAAAGAATTGAAGCGGAGACTATACTTTAAAGCACTCATGCTTCCTTGTCTCAAATTTAAGAACTTATTGGCTCTAGCTCGCCGAACCTCTGGAGGCAAATAATGTCAGAGAAAGGCATCTACAAATTCTTGTCATACCGGGGGAGGCGCATTGGCTCCCCGTGAAGCCATCCAAACCGTGTAACAATGAATCGCAACGTCCCTCAATCTATAGGATGCTAACTCCACCGATTCGGTGTCCGAAGCATGTATCAACCGAAGTGTCCTCAACATGCCATCAATAAAGTTCTGAGGGTCCTCATTTGGCTTTGATCCAAAGAATTCTGGAGGGTTCAAGCTAATAAAATCACGGGCCCTTGCACTAACCGCCCTATCACCTTGCCCTGTACCCTGCCGCTGGGTCTGGACAAAGAACCAATTGAGTAAGCAAATGAATGGCCTCTTTTACATCTTGCCCTGAAGCATCCGGTGGAGGAACTGGAGGTGCTGGAGCTGGGGCTGAGGCTCCCTCACTCTCCTCAAAAATAGGCACTGAATGGGAGGACTGAGATTGAGCCGCATTCTGGGACTCACTTTCGTCTACAACCGTTGACGGTGCTCTTTCAGCCCGCTTTTCTGCCATTGTCTTGCCCTTTTGGGCTGCCGTAGTCTTTCTCTTTATAGGCATCTCTGAAATACATAACACACGTTAAGGAAAAGAAGTTCTTATGTCATAGCTCTATCGCACGATCATATAAAGAAAGAAGGCCATTCATTCCTAAAATGCCTGCAGCCTTGTTATGTCCCGTATCCTTACATTGGGACATTGTAAAGCTAAGTGCGACAAGTTAAAGACAAAGCTATTTTAGGGTTCCCGGTAAGGGTTTTCGTCTTCCGATTTCGTTTCTATGCACAAGTTGCCTATGAATTTAGTTTGGTATAAGAACATTATTGGAAAATAAGGATTAATTGATCAAGATTGGATGACTAAGAGAGATTAAGAACTTAATTACACCATTAGTAAGCTTAAGTGGCCGTGTGGGCCCCACTTGTGATTTGGCCAACTCTTATTGGCTAAGAACTTGGGTGGGACACATGTCCAACCCATGAACTGCATATATATACTAAAGGGATGATTCACACTTCAACTACTAAGTCATTTCATCTTTACAAGCCAAAAGAAATTAAGAGATAGAGAGAGAGAGTCTCCGGCCATAGGCGCCGAGAATGGGCTGCTCCAATTGAAAAAAAAAAAGCTAAGTTTCTCAAGCAATTCAAATTCTTAGGAAGGTGTATTATAACGTGGGGCATCCATTGAGATAGCAAAAACAAGTGTTAGAAGTCAAGGTACAAGTTAAGGACAAGTTGAAGGGTCAAGTATCCAAGGTAAGAGTTGATCATTTTCATGTGTTTTATGATGAATTGAATGTATAAAATTTTGCATGTTGGTATTGGATTGTTGTTGTTGAAGTTGAAGTGAGCCGTGTGCGATGAGATTATATGAAGCAATGCTCTAAATTCTTGTACATTTATTAAGGATGGTTAGAATGTTGTAGAGTGTATGGAAGGAATGAAATTATGGAATTTTGTATGTGGTTATGTTGAGGCCGTGTAGGGGCGGTTTAGGGAACTAATGGACTGTTTTATGTGATACAATTGACCGTTGTTATTATGGGCATTGTGGTGTATTGTAGCATGCTAAATATGTAAATTGAGGTGTTAAATAAATGAATTATGTTGAAGGGTATAGGCAGTCCAACCGTGGACCTGTTTTGGTACTAGAATGTAATTTGTGTGTGTTGAATGTTGATTCTTGTTGCAAACGTTTAGTGAAGGTAAAGTGCAATGATTCAAGCTAAAACTGAAATGAATTGTGGGCGGTTGTAAGAATGAAGATGATGTTGAAACAGTCCCAAGAACCATGAAGGTGTTGTCATTAAACGTGTTGTTGTTGTTGCAAGTTAAAAATCGGAAAATTGCTAAGCGAGAATGAAAACGTTATGTGTGTTGTTTAGCCGTGTGTATGGAACAGTTTTGAAGGATGTATGGACTGCCCAAGTTCCCTAAGTCATGTTAAACAAGTTTGGAATGATATAAGAAAAGAATAATTAGCAATGTTAGCTTGTAGCACTAGTTGGTTTGAATGCGAACGAAACGTCGTCTAAATGTTTGAAAGGGATTGTGAGCGTTAGAGTGTGTATTAATATCCTTTGTAGACTAACTGTAGCTCTTGATATCTTGATATAGGATAAGTGTTGTTGGGCAGCAAGTACAAGTTATTATACGATTAAACGCTAAAGGTACGCAAAGCCTATTCCTTCCTTCTTTTTGGCATGTCCTAGACGTAAGTAAGATATAATGCGAGCCTCGGGTGACTCCACTCTCTAACTTCTAGTATGACATGTGATTGTTATTCGTCCTTAATGTTGAAAATGTTGGTATAGTGGAATTATGATCTCGTTATTTATTACATGATGGACTAGTATGTGATGTATAGGAGTTCTTATTCTTAAAAGGAATTGCATAAGTATGCTTGATTTTTATAAAATGTAACATGCTAATGTCCGAGAACCGATTTGGTTTACTATTCATTGAGTCTCAAAAATGTTTTATATATATATGTGGTTGCTTATTACTCGCTCGTGCTACCGCTATATCCTTCACCGAGTCCCGGGCCGTGTACGTTCTCGTGCGCCGATCCATTATACTATTCACCGAGTCCCTCACTGAGGGCCGGACACGTTATATATATATATATATATATATATATATATATATATATATATGATGATGATATGATGATATGATGATTTGGAGATGGAGGCCGGGGAGGGCATACATTCCTTATTACCGAGTCCCTTATCGAAGGGCCGGACACGTATATGCTTATGTTTATGATGTTATGATTATAATTACCGAGTTCCTCACTAGAGGGCCGGGACACGTTATATATGTTATATACGTAATGATTATGCGGCTTTGATTATGAAATACTATAGTGACATTGATATGAGAACGATACGGATGAAATATGTTCAAAGGCAAGTTTTATGAAACTCTTTTGTTGCATTGAATCCTATTCACCTTGTCTCGATATGATTCTATTTACTATGTTTCATGCTTTACCTACTCAGTACATATTTCGTACTGACCCCCTTTCTTCGGGGGGGCCGCGTTTCATGCCCGCAGTACGTACACACACTTCGGAGATCCGCCACCTAGGATATCTACCCGGCTATTTCGAGTGCTCCTTATTCCGAGCATAGTTTCGTGGTATAACCTTTTGATATGTACATATGTTATCGTTCGGGTACGACGGGGCCCCGTCCGTCATATGATGTCGTTGTCACTCTTAGAGGTCCGTGGTCACAAGTGTGGGTCCGTGTGTGGTTGTTGTTTTGTTATATGGTTATGACTTGTGTTTGGGGCGTACCCATTTGTAGTGGCCTTGTCGGCTTGAGTAGCTATATATGTTTATCATGGCAAACACGTGTATGAAGGTAGCCTTCTCGGCTTGTGTTTTGTTGGGACGTTCCCTATATATGTATATATGACAGCTTTGCCGCTTTTGCACAATATGAATCGTTAAAGGTTATAACTCTTCGAGAGATAGGTAGCTTCGACTTGCATATGTTTTGCCCTTATACTTATATCAGCTCGTTCATGCTAGTAGTGTATGACTGTAGGTATCAGGTGTATACGAGTGTCCAGCTCGGGCACTAGTCACGGCCTACGTGGTTGGGTCGTGACAAGCCTCTTGTTTATAAGTGTGGTGCGCAACACACCCATAACCAAGACTCTACTGGACACGGCTCGTAAACACACCCTAGGACAGAACTGCTCTGATACCACTTTTGACACGACCCAACCGGAGGCGGGCACACAGTGCTAACCCACCCGGGCACCTCTTATCATACTTTCACATTTATATCTAGGTGAGCCACATAGCTAAATCATACTTTCCATCCATTATTCATACTAATTCCATTGGGCAACAATTCATTTGTATCATCATCGACAACTATGCCCACAACAATATACATAAGCCGACGAGGCTAACAAAATGATATCCAAAATATAGGCCGACAAGGCCAAATACATCTAATCATATGCACATGTCTACGAGCCTCTAAGGAGAGTATGTCATATCATATAGGCAGACAGACCCCGCCATGCCTATAAATATGTACACAAAAGAATAAATACCAAAAAGTCGTAACTCCGAATGAAATAGAGCTCCGCTATGTAGTTCCCGAGTAATAAAGCTATGGATCAAGCTCAACCCACCACTCGCGGGCATGACGCAGCGTTCACAAATAAAAGGACGTCGCATTTAAGAATGTACCGAGTATGTAAAGCATGATCAACATTATTATGAAAGCATAATAGACAACATAAGAAATAGCATATGATGGGAGATAGTAGTATCATCGCCACAAACGCTTACTTGCTGTTCATAGGGACTTTCATTTCTAATGCGTGATTGTGTACATACATCCATATCCATATCCCTATCTGTATTCATATCCGTGCTCATTTACATTTCGTATCCATTTTCGTATTCATACTCATTTACACTTTCATTCCCATATTCATATTCATAATCGTATTCATATTCATATTCATAATTCATTTACATAGTCATATTCATAGCATACCCGACCATGAAGGATCGGTGTTTCACATACCCGGCCATGGCAAGGCTCGGTGAGTATACATAACTAGCCCTGCCAAGGCTCGGGGTTATCCGTACGCAACTGTAGTGGTGCGCGCGCATTATATATATATATATATTCTACCCGGCCATATAAGCTCGGGGTTTCATAATAGTTATACATATATACACATATACATAGGAGCTCATAATCATCTTTGACATCATTACCATCATGGTTCATTACATCTATCCCTAGAGGATTACTC